>NC_051160.1:169514013-169634012 GCF_013339745.2 Dermacentor silvarum
CTGCTGCTTTTGCAGGTCTTGCCGTGTTTTTCCGCCTTGGCTTCTTCAAGCGACACCGATCGGCCGCCACACTTGCCGCATCATCTCGCCGACAGAATTATTGCCCACGCACTGATGAATCATCTGCCTCGTGGAGTGACGTGATCGGTGCCAACAGTACTAAAGGACCATCGAGACACGGGCCACTTCAGAGGGCATGGCACTCGGCCTGTGGACAGCATGCCTAAGCCGCTACTGCTGCTTTTGCAGGTTCGTTTTCGATATGAAGTTCCTGATTTCCGTAGCGACAATCGTTTTCTGTTAGTCCTGCCGTGCCCTCGTAGATTTTGCCAGATTGCTCTTGATTGTTGGTCAATGGTGTTACTGCTCATAATGTCAGGCTATATTGAAGAAACCCTGCGCCTACGACCGCCCAACTGTTGCAAATGATACTAGATAACCAGGCCAAGGCTGATAGTGGTTTTAATGACATTAAGGCTCAGATCTGCGAACTGAATGCAAAGACAGATAGGCTATGCTGTGCACTAGATGTTATCCAGGAAATGAAAACCAGAATAGATGCTCCTGAGACCACTGTGCGGTTACAAGCCAAAAAAAACTGGTAGAATACGAAAACAGAAGCAGACGCAACAATCTTCTCGTGTTTGGTATAAAAGAAAGTGCCTCTGAAACAGACACTGACTTGAAAGAAGCAGTCATGAAAAAGGTATTTCAGGACAAGCTCGGCGTTGAGATAAAGACGTCAGAAAGAATACATCGCCTTGGAAGGATTAAAAAGGGAAAAGGAGACCGGTTATTATGCGAGTCTACGACTATAAGGAAAAGGAGCACGTGATGAAAAACTGTTATAAACTCAAGGGATCCTCCTACTCCGTCAGCAATGACTATGCACCAGAAACAGTGGAAATTCGAAAGCAGTTATGGGAAAGTGCTGCTTCGGAAAGAGCTAATGGGGTGAAGGTTTCCCTGAGCCATGAAAAACTGAAAATAAAACACAAATGTTACATTTGGGACCAAACTCGAGGAGAGCGTCGGGAGATACCACAAAGCAAGGACAAAACTGCCCCAAACTTGCACGGCTTCTCTGTAGCTACTGCGCAGGAGAGTGCTCCTAATTCTGAGCAGCACTCATAGCTACGCCTGCTTTTGTTGAATGCACAGAGTGTTGCAAATAAAATCGCAGAACTTGAATATACACTACTCTCTCATAGCCCACACGTACTTATTATTACGGAAACGTGGTTAAATAGTTCAGTTCCCAATGACTGTGTTGTTCCTCCAGGGTATAAAATGTTTAGATGGGATAGGGGCTCAAGAGGTGGGTGCGTAGCTATAGTTGTGAAACATCAGTTAGGGCCGAAAGAATAGACTGTGGCTTTTCAGAAGCAGTATGGTGAAAAATATCATTAAATGGCGTTGTGTTCTCAGTGGGAGGCATTTACAGGGCCCCTGCTACCACGCCTGAGTTCCTAGACGAATTAAACGCTTTTTTGTGTGCTCATTTGAATAAAAGTACGAGGCTAATAATGACTGGAGATTTTAATTTACCGCACATAAACTGGAAAACTGTCTCGCCCGGACACACAGAAGTCTCGAGTGCTGAAAAACTCCTGGGAATTATTTTTTATCACAATTTAAGGCAGATTGTTGAAGAAAATACACGAGAAACTTCATGTTCTCAGTCATTGTTAGACCTTGTGTTCTTATCTTGCAAAGTAGCTGCTAGTAGGGTGTCAGTTGAACCAGGAATATCGGACCACAAAATGATATCCGTTGATATACCAGTTGGTACACAAAGTAGTCGGCGATCACCTGTTTTTAAACCTATAAAAGACTACGCACGGGCAGACGGTGCAACAATAGTAGATAACTTAAGTCTATCATTTAGTGAAGTTGAACTTGTGTCGTCTAGTGAGTCAGTAGAGGAACTGTGGCAACGTTTCAAGGGAATCGTCCAACATTGCGTAGATGAATTTATTCCTACCCGCATGAAAAAAACAAAGCAGCATAGCCCGTGGATAACTCGGGAAATTATACACACAAAGCGTAGAATAAAACGGTTACGCAAAAATAAACAAAACCCAACCCAAATATCCGATTTGTGTGCTCCACTAAAATTAGCGTTAAAGGAATCCAAGAAAGGTACTTTAACGAAACGCTTCCTGGGTTCCTGAAGTCTTCTCCACAAAAATTTTGGAGGTACTTAATCGATAAAAAGGAAGAGATAGACCAGATAAACAAAGCTTCTGAAATGATCACGGAAAAGAATCAGATAGCAGACTGTTTCAATGTGTTCTTCCAGTCAGTATTTACGAATACGAGAACAGAGCAAGGAAACAATGAGCGTAGTGAATTGGGAGCTTGCGCAATGGACCCACTAGAAATCACTCAAGCAGGTATATTTCAGCAATTGCTTGCGCTTGACACCAAAAAAGCAAGCGGACCAGACGGGATCCCAAGTGAATTTTTGCAGCGATATGCTGAATGGGTTTCATTTTATCTAACAATAATCTTTAGAAAGTCGTTGGAAACCACTTCACTGCCTGAAGATTGGCGCAGCGCTGTTGTGATTCCGGTTTTTAAATCCGGCAGTCGAAGTCAAGTTAACAACTATCGTCAAATATCGCTCACTTCTGTGAGTTGTAAGCTTATAGAACACGCAATAGCCAAGCATATCATTCTTTTCCTTGAGGCGAATAACTTCTCTTCGTCACAACAGGGATTCCGAAGCGGTTTATCCACTGTTTCGCAACTCATTGAGACGGTTCATGACTTTTATCTCGCTTTGGATGCGCAAGAACAAATTGACGTCATCTGCATAGATTTTGCGAAGGCCTTTGATAAGGTACCGCATTGTAAATTGCTTTTTAAATTTCAGAATGCAGGTATTGCTCCAGACATTGTGAACTGGATTGCAGCCTATTTGAGTGGTCGTGTGCAATCCGTCCGCATTGAAAACTGCTTGTCTCATTCACTAGAAGCCTTATCTGGGGTTCCACAAGGATCAGTATTGGGGCCGCTATTGTTCTTGATATACATCAATGATATTTCCAGTGTTTTTGAATCACCTGTTAAAACAAAACTTTTTGCCGACGATTGCTTAATATATTCCACCGTGGCAGATCAAACCGATCAAAGGAAAGTTAACCGATGCCTCTAAGGTTTATATGACTGGTGCATAAAATGGGAAATGGAAATAAATTACTCGAATTCGACGTTTGCTCATATAACAAGAAAGAAAACCGCGCTTTCCTTTGACTGAAATTGGTGGCAACCCTTTGTTCAATGTACGTAGCTTTAAATATTTAGGGGTCATCATTCATGATGATGATGATGATGATTTATTGGCATCCCCTTTGAAACGGGGCGGCGACAAATAGTCACCTAGCCTGCTTGATTTAATCAGGTATATTATACATGTCCTTTATCCATCATTTTTGTATACCTCTCATTATTTTTATTTTTCAAAAATTTACCTTGTACCGCTGCCTATGATTTTAAGAGATCAGGTCGTATCCATCTTTTCCCTGCTTTTTTTCCACCAGTACTCTAATCGTCTCTTGCTGATCTCTACGGCTGATCTGTTTATGTTTCCTTCCACTTTAAACCCAAGCGCTTCTGGGAGTTGCACGTTACCTACGGTTCTCGCTGGGTGGATCCCGTCGCATTCCATTAGGATGTGCTGAGTGGTCTCTGGATCTTTACTGCAGCATACACATGTCTCATCATGATCTGTGCTGGCGCCCCCAGGTGGAGGAGGTCTGCTCTAGGGCTTACCGAAAATTGTGCTTCTTGAGAAAAAAGTTGCAGCATGCACCAAAAAACTTAAAGTTAATTGCGTACAAAACATTTGTTCGCCAGGTTTTGGAGTACGCCTCCTCCGTTTGGAGCCCTCATCAACTGTACTTGCGAGATAAAGTTGAAAAAATTCAGAGAACTGCTGTGCGTTTTGTTTGTTCGCGTTATCGGAGAACCGATTCTGTAACAGACATGTTGAAATGTTGCGACTTGGAACTGCTAGAAACACGGCGAGAAAAACAACGAATGAAATTGTTTTTCCAGATAACCAGAAATCAAATAAAAATAAACAAAGAAACGTACATTCGTCCCCCTCTAAAACACAGTGCGCGTTTAAACCACAGTGCCAGAATACAACCTTATAAACACGCCTTGATGGTTTCCAACACTCGTTCTTTCCCTCATGTATTGACATATGGAATGGCCTTCCGGACTGCACTGTAACAGCTCAAAATGTTAGAGTTTTATACACAACTAGAATTGTATTACAGGCAACGGGATACGTAAGAATTGATCATGCTTTCTGTTATTTCTTGCATATCTACAGTCCTTACACGTGTATACCTATAGTTCATTTTCCCTGTAATTTGTGTTTCACAGTGCTTTATGTTGTTGTATTGTCAGTGATGATATTTATATTTATGTTTTCTTTGACAATTCCTCTCCTGTAATGGCCCTCAAGTGAGGGCTACAGTATTCCCAAATAAATAAATAAATACAGGTGGTGAAACCACAATAAAGTTCCCACACCTGCTGGCTGTCTGCTAAGGCCTAGTTAATTTGTTTTTGGCAAAAATTGACTATATTGCATTCTAAAAGAGGCAAGAACTGAACGTAGCAATTTTGGAGGAAGTGTACTGAACCGCAACAGCCAAAATATACGAAAATACTCTGGAATGCATGATGTCCCCCAACGTACGATGTTTCGCCGCAAAATTTGGCAGGAAATGCCACTTTGACCTTCATTTTCTTTTTTGCAATAAACAACCTCTCATCACAAAACTAACACAAAAAGAAAGAACACATGATGCGTCTAAACTGATTCAGTGTCTCCCTATAGTGTTCCTTTAAAGCCAAATGCGTAAGTTTATTCGGTGAGCTATGTGTCCGGAGTCATTTTGTACAAATTCAAACCACTTATTTTTCGCCTTGCTTAAAGTGCCTTTGTATGTCATGCAACATGAAACTGAAAAACAGGATTCACTGTAAAGGGAGAAATGAATGGGACTCGCCTAGCGTGACGTATCTGCAGAGGCTTAAGAGAAAAGTGACTTCATGGTCTAAATGAAAAAAATTAAAATAAAATCACACTTTGGGCAGGTTTCACGTTATAGTACTACTCAAAATCTTGACAAGTGCTTATTCAGTCTTAACTTATCCCAAAAGCTTGGTAATGACATACGCCCCTTTTGCACTAATGGTGTCTGCGCCAAAGGGGCTAAGGCTAAATGTTTGGTAGCCACACACATTTTAACAGTGAAATTCAATTGCATTATGACTTTTGTCTGCCACTTTTAATAACGTGTAATGGTCGATATAGCACATTATGATCTAATTATTGTAGGTCAGCATGGCCTGAGCACGGCGTGCCTAAACACTTTTGTTAGGTGAGAAAGTATTGTTTCTGGTACTCTTTCGGGAAGCAGCCTATGCCTTATTCAGAACAAAAACCTTGTTTCCCTGAGAATGTCAGACCATCGCATATTTCAAATTGACCATTTGAAATGCGCACAAAGTATAGCATGGTTTTGAGGGTCCCACTAACTATTGAAACGCACACCATCCAAGTTCAGCAGTCAACATCATAACTAAGCTTGTAGAAGTGCATATTAGCAAGTTGACAGAATAATAAGGAGATGGTGAGAGACATCATCAATACTTTTTTGGGGCGAGTTGGTACATCTTGAAATTTTGGGCAACAGCGCAAACAGACGACCACAAGAAGGGAGACACGTACACACAAGCGCTGACTAACAACTGGTTTTATTGGCAAGGATAGCGCACCTTATACACACTAAGAAAAAAAGGGTCAAAAGTGAGTCACAGCAACGTGACTCTCTTTTTCTGTGCTAAGACCCCCTTTTGCGTGATTAGAGTCACAAAATAAGGGTCAACCCTTCTGCATGAGTCAATTGACTCCCAATGGCTTGCGAAGAGTCGTCGTGAAAGATCGCGACTTCTTTGTGTGCAGCAATTGACGAAAGCTTTTAATGCAGGAAGGAAATACCAGATAATTTCTTCTGGCTTTATGCTTGCTTCTGGTTTAGGCAGACCGTCAGCGTTTATGTCCTGGTTGTAATACCATGTGTCACTCTTTCGTCCCATGAAGAAGGGTAAAAAAAGGACACCGACCACTGAAAGAACGCAAGAAAAGACGTTTCGGCTCCCCTGACGGGAGCCTTGTTCACAATCTGTTGTTAAGATTGTGAACAAGGCTGCAGATTGTGAACAAGGCTCCCGTCACGGAAGCCGCAACGTCTTTTCTTGCATTCTTTCATTGGTCGGTGTCCTTTTTTACCCTTCTTCATGATGCCTCCCGACCAGACGGGCTTCCGTCAAAACCTCGACTTCTTTCGTCCCATGTTCTGCAATGTGGGTTTTCCTTGATTTTGTCTGTTGACAGCTCGCATGCATAAGCGATAGCTGGTTTCCTGTGTTAAGGAATACCAGGATTTGTCACACTGGATTATTACCATTAGTAAATCTCAGTTCTGTGACGAAACATTTTATCTTGAGGGTTTGTGTGCCAAAACCGAGTTATTATTATGAGATAGACGGTAATGGGAAACTGCAGGTTAATTTTCAGCAGCTCGGGTGCCCAGAATTCACGGTGCACGAGCGGTTTTGCATTCTGCCCCCATTCGAATGCGGCCGCCGCGGTTGTAATCGTACCCGCGACCTCGAGTTCAGCAGCACAATGCCACAGCCACTGGGCTACCGCGGTTCGTTGCGTTCCGCGACCAGAAATAAACATCAGTTTACACTACACAGCTCTTGAGCCCCCTTAGAAATATATTAACAAAAAGTCGCAGTTTCGCCCGAAAGACGAAAATTTGATAGCTATAGCAGTGCATTAGACAACTGCAGGAAGCAAGGTTCGTAGTTTCATCGGCTGTATAAATTGCAGTAAACATTCGATTACTACTTACATTAGCAAGCATGAGGTTACGCGCGCACGTGCTCACTCAATTGATCGCGAACGCTTGCTGTCACAGCGCTGGCGTGATGAGCGCAAACAGAGGGGACCGAACGTTTCTGCTGCCTCTTTTTTTCAACGCGTCTCCGAAACTTTAAATTACGCTACGTCGGCTCACCCCGATTTTGGACCCATCGGAGATTACCTCTAACAGGGCGAGCGTGACGCAATACCGTTTCAGAGCAACGGCAAGAGGAGTCGCGCGCTAAACCAAGCCCTCCCTTCCTCCGTCTTTCGCGCGTGTTATCACGTTTCATTGCGCGCCCATCAAGCCACTGTCCATCGCGGCTCACATTCGAACACTTGCTCTCACGCGCGCAGTCAACGGCGCGGGATAGCATCTTATCGCACTTAGACTTCATACGTAAGCTCACAGCAACGCCAACAGATAAATTTCACCGGTTGTGTCCATATAATCGCTATCACAAATAAACGGGAATAGTTATACCTTGTTTGAATTCATGGCTCTTTCATTCGTGAACATTATTTACGTGAAGCAAAATTATCAGTGAGCAAAACAATTTTTTTTCAACGCGAGGAAGGAAAACCGAAACTAGTTCATGCGCTGTGCGGCCCCAAAGTGATTCAAAGCCGAAGTAGAGTGACTCTAGCCGAAGCCATCAAAAGCCTGGCGCCATTTTGTAGTTGTGTTGCATCATGTGCGAGCAGCTCGTGTGCGAGCACGCTGTCGTTGTTGAATGGCTCTGAAAGCACTGCGTTAGGGGTGACTGCATCCGAACGTTACCGCAAGTTACAGTCGGAGCTTCTTTCCGTGATTGATTTACGTGATTGCGACAAGGACGGCCAGCAGCATCGTGTCGCCGATTTCGTCTTTGCCGACATCGAACAAGTGCAGCTCCCCGGACGGTGGCAAGCAACCGAAGTGTTGCGGTCTGCACTACGTTGTCTTTCATTGTGATGTGAGAGATAGTAACGCACAGAGACGGCCAGATGCATATGAAAGCCTGCCAGCATGGAGTGACTGTGCCATTTTTCTCTTAACGTCTCAGGTGAGTATATCAGCTTTTGTTCGAGTGTACAAACGGCGCGTGCTCGGCCCTTCCTGTTTGGTTACATTTTTCGCGGCGTTTCTCTTGGCAGTTACAGACATGCGTGCGGATGCATGCGAAAATACTAGTGGCAGCCGGAGGCTTCAGGAGAGCATCTGATATTATAACAAAGCTGTACTGCTAGGAGAAACACCGTTTTTATCGATCCTAGTAATGAGCGGCCTGTCGCATTGAAAAATCCGCAGAATAACAAGTACTGCATAGCTTGAAGTGTAGAAAAAAATAGTAGCACCAATGTGATATTCGCTGCCGAAGACAAGTCGAAAACGTTGAAGACAGCTTGTGTATCTTGAAGATTCGCTAGCGCTTCAGGTACATTACCGATAATAATAAAATCACTACAATGCTGTATAAGCATTGAAACAAAATAAATTTAATGTATTTTTGGCTGCAGGTCAGATACACATTAGCTAACAATCTAAACCGATATATAATGTATTGTTTCTCAAGTAATCTTTATTTTCACTATTACTATTTAAAAGCATGAATTTGCTGCAACCTTTATATAGTGAAACCTACTAGTGTTTCAAAAGCGAGGTGTGTTTTGTGGTGAATTTGTAATATTATTACTGGATTGTCTATTTTATGTCTTGTGTTTTATGATAAAAAGGGTCCTTTCATTTGTATTTTTATGTTAGTATATTTGTATTTGTATATTTGGCAAGCAGAAATGAGTTCATTGCAAAGTTTTACCTCCCAGTGAGCTGCATATGAATCCACCCACGTTAAACCTGCCTTGGCTATTGTAATGTACGTGTAAAAATTTCAAGTACAGCTGTTGTTGGCCTAATCGCTGTAGGATATTTTATTGTAAAAGTGGAATTCTTGGTATTATTTTACTCTGACAGCATTGAATGAAATATAATGAGGTGTGGTGTATTATATCACTAATTTGATTTTTAAAAATTTTATCTGTCATGTATCAGAGATTAGTTTACCTTCTTGTAGAAACAATGCTGTGTTATCTCGTACTCTACTGCTGTTTTCGTGCATATTTTTGTAATTTTGAAATGTATTTTATTTTAGGTATTGGAGAAGCGGCAACAGCCACAGGAAGTAGCCATCTCATCCAGCATGTTATGGGTGAGAAATCGCACAGGCACCTTGGAATTTCGCATTAGCAGTATGATGCTATATGTTGTAATTTTTCTGTCCTCATTCCTGTCGTATTCATTTTAGTATTATTGTGCAAACGGTAATATGTTTACATAGGGATAGAGTAATCGTTCAAGAACGAGACATGGCTAGAGGAGACAAGACGCACAAGCCGCCTTTGTCCGTGTCTCAATGTTGCGCAGTTACTCTGTCGTTATCTACCAACAAGCCAAAATTTCTCGTTAGGTACGTTTACCAATTCTCTGTTAGTCCAATTTCATCAACACAACACTGAAAAGACATATGTACACACACAGGAAGATGGAGACTTCAAATGATGAAGAGCCATAGAACAAGAAGCATTGCTGGAGCCAATGTTTCGAGAAGGAGTAGGAGACAAGTCCTCTTGTTGACGCGTTGGCTCGAGCGACATTCCTTCTTCTACCACTATTTACCGTTAAAAGGAACCGTTATTGCTCATGCTGAAGTATTATGCATTATGCAATAAAAATGAACAGGATGAAATGTCAAGAATGCAAAAGTTTTTCTGTATTCTAATAATGCTAGAGCCAAGACACAGGCTGAAGAACAAGAATAACATTTAGAGAAGCACAATATTATTCTTCACTACCCGGTTGGCCAGCTTCATTTGCAGCTTGCACTTTATTGCATTAATGATAATAGAAAGTCGTTAATTAAAGTAGCTTGATAATTTACTTATGTCAAGAGACGTTGAACTTGGATTAATGCAGGGTAAAAAATATACAATGACATTTTAAGATGGCAGGCTTGCAGTTGACAGGCACATCACTTCATGGCGTATGCACAGGTTCGGGTTGCACACACTTTTTGTCTTTGCTGGCATTTTCATATACATAACTGCTGCTTTGTTTTTGTCGGGGTTCTAGTTGTGTTGTAGGACCTAACTGTTTACCTTTATTTGTATTGGTAACCATGTTACACAGACAACTGCTGCATTTTTGTAAATTACGACATGGTAGAACTTCGAACATTTGTGCAAATTTGTTGCAGGTACAACTTGGCGGCTCCTGCTCCTGCCTTCCGCCACCGCCCTGTCTCGACTGCGTCCACTAGAGTGTTGGCAGCCTTAGTGATGATGCCAAGCAGGCCGACGGCAGACAGCAAGATGCAGGTAAATACGTGTAATCCAGCACCGTCCTCTTGACTGAAGCAGCTTGTAGCCACTCGGCAATGAATTAATTTGCAAGTAGTTTAGATGCCCCACTATTGGTGCAGCAATTCTCAAGTCCACGCAATTTGTTTTAGCCACCAAAAGGCTATGTGGATTAGACGAACCACGATGCACATTTTGATACTAGTGGAGAACACTTATACAAGTTTTTTCTTGCTTAACACAAAAACTATGTTGATAAAGCTTTGCCAATTTGAAAGCAATACAATGTGCTCTCAGATCTGGTATTTGGCATATTTTTCCTAGGACCGCCACATTGTTAAACCTGCGGATAAATATACGCCAAAACTGAGTTTTCTACAAGTTCATCCTCCTCATTGTGCACTTGTGCATGAGATATATAATTCTGAAAGCATTTTGTGTACTCAGCACATGTCTTGAGCACTTGGATCAAGTTAGTTGACAGCTGTTGCTAGAAGGCCATTTCTCTGAAAATAAAAATGGGCCATTTTGCCCATTTTAACTGCCCATAATAATCTGGACAATGTCCAATGCTCAAGGGATACAGTTTTAGGTGCAAGACCTCTTCATTCTCCTGAGAAAAATTTGTTCTCCTCTCATATTGAAGGAACCGGTATCTTGGCTATGCCTTTTGGTGCCTTAGAACAAAACTGCCATAGAACTTACGCTAGTTCGGAGGGCCAAGTAACGTACCCTTGACATTACGTTAAGGTGCAATTATTGATACACGCAAGAGAAAATGACAAGCATTCCATCCTATAAGTAGTTCCTGAAATTTATTTATACTTTTTGCACATTTATTTACCTTCAGTCTGGTGACCTGTGTCTGCTTTCATTATTAGCTTACCATCATAGATGGTAAGCTTCAGATTTCTCCTATGGTAAAAAATAATATGGTGCTTATAGATGGGGGTTTTTGTTTCTCAGGTTGCCGCGAAATTCTACCCAAGCTGTGCCACACACTTGAGCCAGGCCTCTTGGAAAGGACGCATAACCAGACTCCATGCGTTGATGTCAGATGATGCCAGGGATCAAGGCAACCTGTTTTGCTCCAGCATTCAACACTTGGTGACCCCTCTACATGTTTCACCTTTTTCGCAGCTGTACCTCGGCTGCCATCTATCCAAACAGCATCGCCAGCTGTGACCACTTACCGAACCATGAGCAAATATTGGCGTGAAGTGTTCGCTTGGCTTGACATTCTATTTGCTCCTTAAGATTACTAGCAAAACTCCTGTTATAATTTATGTGTGTTTAGTACCCAATTTTTAATATTTCCTTTCTCTTGGAGTTCTTAGTGTCATCTCCTTCTATTATATCTGTATTTATGCCCAGTTTCCCGTAGTTCTTTTGTACTTGTGTATGTAATTGATAGGTTCTTAACTCTTCTAATGCATCAGGCTAAAATGCTCACTTACGTCATGTTTTGTTCATTTATTAATTTGCAGCGCTGTACAATGTTAAAACATTTTACTTAACTAGGGCTCTATGGCAAGATAAATTCAAGAGGAACATGCGGCACTTATTTCAAGCACCTATTATTTTTGAAAAAAAGGAAAGAACATAGGAGCGGGGGGGGGGTGAAAAAGAAAACAGTCTTAAAGTATGAAAACTTGGCTGCCCACCATAAGTGATGTGACTTCCTTTCACTGCAATGATACCAGTGGCACTGGTGGATGTTTGAAGCATGAAACCCATGATACCCTTGGCATTCGTCAGCGTGGCAAATGGGTTTGCCACACTTAAGAATGCCAACGGTATTGTAGGTTTCATGCAGACATTGGTAGTGTTACACCTTATGAGTATTGCATTTCTCGAACATGAAGGTTTACAGCAGTGCTTTGAATGACACATATGTTACCTAATTTTCAGAATTTATGAATGCAAGAGTAGTGGTACATGTACGCTCATGTAAAAATTATTTTACAGACTATATGCCTATAGATACACGCTTCTGATGACATAGCAACGACAGGGAGTGGCGGGAAGTATGTCCTTATTTCAGATTTAAATATTGCCTTCCAGGCCTGGGTTAGTTTACTACATTGAGGATTCTAGGCAGGAGTCCCTGCACTAGAGGGAAGGGAATTAAACTAAGAATCATAAATATAAAAATATCTTGTTCGTGGAACCAGTTTGACAATCAGCAAGGTTCTTTCTGCATTCATTTCGAAATTTGTGATATATTTTATATGACTGGCTTCATTAATGTGAGAACAAATATTTGTTTATTGTCAACACAGTTGATGGCACCCAATTCCACATCATTCTTTTACAGGCTAAAATTTATATGTATTAATGGGGTGTTTAAGGTTTTGCGCACTAAATGTTAAGGGATCCAAATGGAGGCATAGAACAGAATGCAAGAAAGAACAAAGGAATGCAAGTAGGGTATGGGGCTGTGTAGGCCGACGCTTTGGTGTGCTATTTCTAAAACTCCCTACGGTCTGCCTGAAGGCATTGCCTAACGCTTCGGCTGAATACATTGGCAGCCACATATTAAGGGGAAATGCTCCTCGAAATTTTTAAAATTATTTCTGCGAGAGATTTGAAAGAACTTGCATAGAGTTTTGTGGATTTTAAGTATGTCAGTGGTTTTTGCGTAGCCGCTATAGTTTTTTAGTTATGTCCTACACAGTGGCAAAGTATCTGCGGGCACTTTATTGTATATAACAGTTTCACAAGAATCATCCTGCTGTATCTTATCCAGCTCATTGCAGACCGCAAAATGCCGATATCTACCCAAACAGCATGTAAAATTACTGAAACTATGCAAAAACATTCATTGTCATCAGCCTATATTTATGTCCACTGCAGGATGAAGGCCTCTCCCTGTGATCTCCAATTACCCCTGTCTTGTGCTAGCTGATTCCAACTTGCGCCTGCAAATTTCCTAACTTCATCGCCCCACCTAGTTTCTTGCCGTCCTCGACTGCGCTTCCCTTCTCTTGGTATCCATTCTGTAACTCTAATGGTCCACTGGTGATCCATTCTATGCATTACATTGCAATTTCAAGTAGATATTAGCATTCTACATATCTTGAAGAGTATGTATGCGAAATTTCGTTAGTATCGAACAATTGTAAGTGCAAGAGGTTATTCTCATGGGACTGTGAAAAAATTGTTGAAGTGTACTGAGCTTTACTTGCCGAGTCCCTCTAAGTTTACATGTTATTTGGATAAATATATCACCTACAACGAGCTAAATTAGCTACAGCACAATGCGTTTATGAAAATTTAATACAGGAGAAAGTGCCCGCAAATATCACTGCATATTGTGCCATTGTTTAAGTCATAACTGAATAAATGTAGCAGCTACACAAAAATAACATATACGAAATCGGCTTGAAGAACTCTCTAATTGGCTTAATTTTCAAACATCTAGTACAAAAAATTTTTAAAAACATTTAGAGTAGCATCTCCCTTGAACACAACATTTAATAAACAAAACGTGTCCCTTGCTATAGTCACTTAAAACATAGCTGGGAAGACAGCCCAGAGTCGCTTAGACAAGATGACTTGCCTTCAAAGTTGAAGGCAAGTCCTCTTGTCTAAGCGACTCTGGGTTGTCTTCTCATGGGCTGCTGTTAAGCACTGAGTTTTCCTGCATTCTCCCGAAGTACAATACTAAATATTTTGTGAATGTCCCCTAACAGGGGGGAAAATGTTCCCTGAAAGGCAGATAAGAATATCACTTTGTTCGACATTTTTATTTTGAATCCATATCTTTGTTTTGTGTTTTGTACTGAGCGTTTCAGTGGTGACCGCCTCTAATTATTGAACATGACTGCTTCAAGACAGTGCGGCAATTTTTGCTAACAAAAGTTTATAGTAGTGACAGGCATTACAATTGCAGTACTCAAGAATTTTTGCTTTGGAAGAAATAGACTAGCACCAGTTCTGAGAAACACATCCCCAAAAGCAATGAGAGAATAGATTTCTGTTCCACATAGAATCGTGCTACAGGGCTTACAAAAGGCTTTGTGGCAAAGTAATATCTGAAACAGCAAAGCATGCTCCACCAAGAATGATAACAAATATTTCAGGGATGCCAGCCTGAGTTCTCTTACCAACTAGCTATACGTTCAGCACTGACTAGCCTCAATAGTGCAATGTCAGCATTCTGCTGAAGTTGTTTATTTGCTGAAGTTATTCTACTTTAATTATTGTGATCTTGTTTAAGAAGACATTGGAAATTTTCACGCACTTGTTATCTCTGTTAGTTTTGTAAATACTTGCCAGTTATTTTTTCAGCCTATGAGTCTTGGTAATAGAGAAATTCATTGCAGAAAGAGCTAGTACATTGTATTTAATTAAACAGGTACTAGTCATTCGTAGATTTTTTTGTCTTCAGCATTTGTTCTGGCCCACAACTGTTTCTTGAAATCTGAAATGATGTACTCGCCTCCTTAGCAATGTACAGTGAAATCTGTCAGTATGTCTTGTTTAAAATACTGTTGATAGACCAGGTAGGCTATTTGTTATTATAAATTATAACAATGATAGTGTAGGACCATAATAGGATTGGCGTTTACTAGCAACTCTGCCCAGCTACATCCAAGCAACTGTACCATACAATGTGCATGTGCACAGAAGAGCTGAACACCACAGATAAAAAGTAATGGCCACCCAAGGCTTTTACTCGTTGAGTGTCACCTTTTAAGAGCAGATTATTCGCCAGATGTAATTTTTCCTCAGTAAATACATAAATCAGTTATGTGAGGTGTCTTATCTGTATGTTGCAAGTGAGAAGTTCTTGTGATCTTGCTTGTTTTTATTTTGTTTCCTTTGTGAGAATGAGTGATGTAGGTTGCCTCGACGCATATTCTAAAAACTGTTTCCTTATCACTGCGATTCCTGAAAGTTAATTTACACATAACTTTCACGGTTACTAATATTGCAGGCTTCACGTTTCATTTTCTTATGTTTGATGTTATGTTTATCTACCAAGTCGTTCTGTCGATACATTGAAACATATTCACCCATTGCACAGTGGGCACCAAATTATGATTATCTGTTCTTTGTTTCTACCTTGCTCTGGTGTTTTCTTAGCTTAGCATTGGTGCAATGGCCTGTCTGCACATGCAAAAAAGTAGCAAAGTGCTAAAGTTAAAGGTCGACAAAAAGATAAAGATGCCAAGCCGTATATTCAAAAGTTTGTATACAATTTAAAAAAATGTGACATCCCCCTATTGTGTGAGAGTTGCTTTCGGCATCAAATGAACTGGGTAGCCTATTTGCTAGAGTACACAACAAAGCAAAAAATCACTCTAGATAGGAGCGGCAGTGGAAAGTTCAGCACAGAAAATGTTTTGTTTCACGCACCATCAATAGGGCTTATCAGCTGCTCCTATTGTGTGGCAACGCTTATGTTGAGTAGACTAGCCTTTGCACCAATGTTACCTTAAGGGGACACCAGAGAAAGGTAGAAATCAAAAACAGATATTCACACTTGGCTGCCTACTGTGCATTCTGTGGATGTTTTCACTGTACAAAAGACTACTGTGGTAGGTAATCACAGACAAACAAATTAAAAATTAGTGTTATGTGTCAGTCAACCTTCTGTGACCTCCAGTGTTCATAGAAACCCATTTTTTCTGTATGTGCCTAGCCACAGGTAGGCTTTAAGAAACTCAGTCATGCTTGCTAAGTTAAAAATCAGAAAAAGAAAACTCACAAGAACTTTATATGAGTGACATGGAAAGGGTAGCACCTGATGTAACTTAATGCATTTACTGGTGGTAGATCACAGCCGGTACCTAATCTGCTCTTACAGGGTGACTTGTGATGAGTAGAAGGAGCCTTCCTCATGTCTCTACTTTCTGTATGTGTCTTTTGGCTCTTCATGCACCATGTGTATTGTATTGTTACAGCTGCATGTGTGTAGCTGGGTACAGTTTAGTTAACACCTGGTCTGCTTCCATCCTTGTCCTCGTCATTCATGCGCTGTCTTTGTCGTAACAAAATACAGCTACCTGTGCTACATATGTTTCCAGCGTGTTTGCTTTATGGCAAAATCTTGTATTAGTGCTTATTGCAATCAGTGAAATTGTTGGTGTCTTAGAAACATAGTCTTAAAAAAACGTGTTTATGTCAACGTAAATAAAATGTTTAGCTTAAATATTGCTGTATGTTTTCTCTAATATTGTCAGTTACTAAGTTTTTATGGACTGTTGCAGATTGTATGAAAGAATAAAATTGATGCACTTTTTAATATGGTGTTTTTCAGATCAACTTTCAACTCAAGCTAAGAAACATGCATGAGTTGTGTGGGAAAAGTGCCAACAAGAGTACCATAAGGTAAGACAGCTGTTTTTACTGTTAAATTGGATTATCGATTGCAAACCAGTTGTTGTCTGCAATTTGTAATGCATAGATTATGTAATCTAAGTTGGAATATTGTTCTTATTGCACTTCATTATCTCGTTCTCCTTTTTTGCACCAGTGTAGCCCTTCATTATATTTATGTGTACTTTATTTGCATAGGAGGTTAAATTAAGTTCTAAATAAAAATATGCATGTGAGAACAGTGAAATAGGTTTAGCTTAAGAACCTATTGACATATTATAACTTAATGACTTGTGTTGGGGTGAATTGAACTTTTTCAGGAGTGACATACTATTTTGGGGTGTGATTATGCCTAAGAGTGACATTGCATGTCATACACATGCAGCTGCAAGGTGCATATTGGGTGTTTCTTTAAAACTGTTTTGGTTGGTTGGCCATTGATTCCAGTTTAATAGTAAAGAGAACTGTCTTGTGTACACGGTGATTCTCTGATGACTGATACATTAGACACTTTCAGAAGACAATAACAAAGTGTTGAAATATTCAGTTTTTGTTGCTAACCTGCCACATGCTTCTTAGCAGATTAGCTATGGATTCATTATTATTCTATGTTGTTTTTTCACAATAGTAACTTTGCTCTGCCAGCAAAAGTTTCGGACTCATTTTGAAAAGCGGCTCGACACTGCCAGCCAAGATTCGAATGACTTAAATGGATTAGTTAGTTTACTCTATTTGCAAGAGTCCTGCACCATGCGTAACGCGACACACACTAATGGAGTCGTCAGACTCGTCAAGAATAGTTACCTGACTCCTTCAGCAGTGGTCATGTGACCCTTTATCTTGACTCGTCTGACTCATCTAGTATAGTTAACAGACTCCCTCAGCAGTAGTCATGTCACCCTTTATCTTCAGTCGTCTGACTCATCTAGAAGAGTTAACAGACTCTCTCAGCGGTAGTCTTGCAACCCTCTTGAAATGGTCCAGGAGACTACTAGAAAAGAGTGTGCATGACTATTGCGTGAGGAGTTAAGTAACCACCTTGTATGCATCACAGATAGTCTTTGGACTCTCTGGCAAAAGAGAGTTCGGGTGTCTCCCCCAAAGTGTGTCATATATGTGGCGAACCCAGACTCCGCGAAAAGAATAAGGGATACTCTTTTTTTCTTAGTGTGTATATGCCAGGTTGAAGCAAGGGAAAGAGGAAAAACATAACAAGGGTAAACTCGTGCCAACAACGCAAGCGCAAAGCAGCCAACCAAGCGCAAGACGCAAACAATTATTTTTATTTCCAATCTGAAACCCCGATAGCCGCATCGAGAAGATCAAATTCAGCATCAAAGAGAGCAAGGGAAGGGGTGCTGAAGCACTTGCTACCGAACTTCCTAACGTAGTAGCAGGGTCCTTCAATACTTTCTTCTGGTCCTGAAACTCCCGCCGAAGTTTCGTATAGGGACAAAAGCTGCCACCAGAGAGGCGCCACCGTGAGTAGAAGGGCACCGATCTGCCGCGCTTGGAAGGGCAGTCGCGCGTTCGCGTGAATGTTTGCCATGAAAACACCTCGCCCACATTTTTATTTCACTGTGTCCGCTAACTGAACATAGCAGTGCTTACTCTTCACCAAATACGATAGCATGCAAGTTGTTTATTACTTCAAATCATTGATTGTTAGCAATCGTTCACCCAAGGCTGCCCGTCAAGTGTTGCAATTTCGCTTGTGCTCGTACCTATACCTACTTTTCTTGATTCCTGTGTAGGTGATTAAAATCATGCTTAAATTATACAGTGCGCCATGACTAAGCCTAGCTGACCCACAGATTAACGTTGCTTGCGCAAGAAGTTATGGTGCGCCCTTCTGCGCGCTGGCGGTCTGCAGCGCTGATTCTCCTGTTAATTGCCTGTTTATTCTGGGGCATCGCGAAGCTGCCAATGGTAATTTCGCGCGCAGAACAGGTACGTCTGAATAAAGTCATCTTGGCACTAATTGCAGCAGCAGCGGTGAACTGCGCATGCTAGGTATAGGCAATATGTGCGGTTTCTATGCGAAAGTTCTTGCATTTACGCGTACAAATTTAAACATGATCCGTTCAAACCTGCGCGAGTGTATTTTTTTCATCCATTCACATTTAATGTCGCAGTGACCATCACTTCAAGGTTGGCGTTTCACTTACACCACTGAAAACACCCCCCGAGTCTTTTTATAAAAATACAAGCCCAGATTGAAACCAGCTCGGAGATTCCATCGTCATTAGGTCATTCAAGACTACATTTACCGATCAAACTGAATAAGTATATTATTTTTGCATGTTTCTCTTGTTTGTCTTATACTCAGTTTTCTTAATCCAATTAGAGCCTAATTTTTTTGTATTTTTTTTCGCCTAACAGAAAACAAGTTTGCGCAGGTCTTTGTGGATAGCATTTTGACTTGTGCTACCACGCTACCCCTTGCAGGACAGTGTCTACTTAGTAAAAGGGCCGAATGGAAGGCATGGTATACGATTATTAGGGAGTAATTACTAGCAAGCGTCAAGAATGCAAAAGTGCCGCAAGCACTAGTACACATATGGTTGCAATTAAGATTGCGTTCGATAGACTGGCAGAAACGTTGGTGCATAGAGGGAATGAGACAAAACACCAGGAAAAATAATTTGTCACTGCTTTCATCTCTCCTGTGGCTGGACAGGATGAACGAGCACCAGCACGAAATAGTATTTTCCTTTCGCGTGTAAGAAAATGCAAACGGCACTTAATAACAAAAAGTGCACAACTTCAGCCGTAGTGCGTACAAAATGTGTTGCGCAGCCAACACTGGCCGAGGAAGCACGGTCGTCCAGCAGGATGTCTTAATTCAACAATGTTCATGTAGACATTGGCACAGGCTATATGTATTGTCCACGGTGCACACTTCTAGGTGCTCGTCCACAATTTGCAGAAGGCAAAGCAGCTGGTCTGATGACACTTCCAAAAATCCCCTAGTCTTTATTTCGGTCAGTTCACTTGGCTTTCGGGAGGTGCTCCTCAGTGTTTGGAGGCAGTCCTTGCAGCTTTATTTTAGCAAAATTTCTTGCAATCTAGCCCCCAAGGTAGTCCAAAATGCAGTCCTTCGTTGACTCCGGACGATTGATATCTTGCATGCACTCAGCCGGCTCCAGTAGTATATCGTCCAAAAGAACTGCCAGGGTATCAATCTGAAACACAAACATCTTGCTCTATCACTCAGTGAATGACATGAGTGTGAAATTTTAAGCACCAGAAAGCATAATAGATCTTCACTGCATTTAAAACGAGACGTGTATGCCCATTAGCATCAAATGGTTAGACAATCATTATCACATTTTTATACAGTGCACAGCTAATCTGCAAGTTCTTTTGTTGTGTATTATTAAAAGGTTTACCTGGTTAGCACTGGGTTCTTTATGCTGAAAGAGATCTTGCATTTTTAAGAGTGGGCGTAGCGCATCTTCATTTTAGTCAGCGCTATCACTTTTTCGTTTGGATCATTAAGCAAAAAGTAAGCACGTTCATTGCAAATTCCGCGCTTCAAGTAAACCTCTAAAACACAGACACTGTCGCGATTTATACAAAAAAAAACCATCAGGAATGGGGGCTTACCGCACTGGATTCGTGGACTTCATATTTGACTTCATGATGCACTGATCTATAATGAGCATCTTGCGGCCCGATAGCTTCTGAATGGTTTCCTGCATGCCCCGTTTTTCATTTGCCTGCGCCTCCGCTTTTGCAAGCTTCCGCTGACACGAATAACGTTGTTGCTTCACACTGCGAAGTTGGTCCTTCACTCTTTGCAGCTATGAGGCAAAGCAAACGGCGTGCTCAGTTAGGCACTCTGCATCAGCACCGCCAAGGCGATTTACAGTTCGTACTTCATCTGCAAAGAGTGACCAAGAACGAATATCGTAATGAGAGTGATGCCAGTTTGCCTGCGTAGTGAGCAAGTAGCATACTCCAAAGGTGTGCACCAGACTTACCGTGAATTTCTTCTTCGGCTGCATCGGTGACGTCTGCAGTTGCGACGGCCGCAACTTCGGCTTCAGCGCAGTTTGAAGATACCACTCGCAGCCTTTTCGCAGGTGGGCGCCGTTTCGGTGCTTGCGAACGTTCTGTAGGCTTAGACAAGTACACAGATACGCCTTGTAAAATCCTCGGAATGGCGTCTTCTACCAGTTTGGGTCGATCGCGTGGCAGTGACACAACGTTTCCATTCACTGTGCACACGTCCGCACGAACAATGTCGCCGGCATCAAAATGTTTTTCGCACACGCGAAAGTACTTCGATTCAAGCGAGAACCCGGCAGTCTCTTGTCGCGGGATTGCTCACTTCCACCTGTCGCGTAGTTCCGGGTTGGCTGGTAAACAGAATGGGGAGACTTTTTCGTCGACGCCCTTGTATCCGGAGCAGCAGCCTGGCTCACAACAAATGTTAGGAATCACTGCTATGGGGAATTACGAAGTGTCGATGTCACTACATGGAGAGACGCGTTCAGGCGAAACAAAAATCAAACACGCACAACAGCACGCCGCGCCGACACTCCGCTTTCCGGCGGTAGCGGCCGCCTTCCCTGTCGCCCTTCTAGCGACGCCAGCGCCGTGGCGTCGCAACTGCGGGCGCTATATGAAGCTCTCCCATAGCGTTACGCGGGAGTTTCATGACCAGGAGAAAAGTATTGAAGGACCCTGGTAGTAGCCTTCTAAACTGATGCGCGCGGTCGTGTCACTGCTCTTTCCTAGAATCTTTCTCTCATTTAACCGGGCCTCACAATCAGTACACATGCTAACGTGCGCAACCATATGTGCGTATTTGTCATCTCGTTTTTAAGTTTTTGAGCGTGTTCCCCTAAACGGTCATTGACGCAGCGACCAGTTTCGCCGACGTAAACCTTCCCACATGACATGGGAATGCAATAAACCACTCCAGTGGAATATTTGACAAACGGCGATTGGTGGTTCTTCGGGCATCCACGTTTACTGGTGTTGCAGATACGTGGGCACAACTGTCCCAGCTTATTTGGGGCAGAAAAACAAATTGGCACGCCGTGCCGACTTGCCACTTTTTTAAGATTGTGGGAAAGTTTATAGATGTAAGGGACCACCTCAGGTCTATGTGCCTTCCGGTGATCCTCCGCCGTTGTACTTCCCGTTCCACGCTTGAATTTTTGAAGGAGGGTTTCAGAAACGGCGGTCAAGACCGAGACGGGGAACCCTGCAGCCAAAAGACGGCTTACCTGATTATTAAAACTAGGCGTCATCTGATGTGGGCACGATTTTTGGAGAGCCGATTCCATACACGTCACCGCTATTCCTCTCTTAATTGCCTTGGAATGTGCCGAGTCATAGGGCAGCAGTTCCTTCTTAGCGCGTGGGTAGTATCCCCAGCAAACGTATTCTTCACAGAACGTGATTTTAAGGTCTAAAAACTGTAAAATAGAAGAATCCGGTAGCTCATGGGTGAAACGCAACCCTCGTCCATGTTTGCTAAAAGAAGATAAAACTTCACCTACAATAGAGGAGTAGGTGGAGGAGGACTGCTTTTTCAAAAGCACTAAAAAATCGTCAACATACCTAAAGGTTTTCAAAACCGGCCCCCCATTAAACACCTGTTCTAGTGCATCGTCCACCTTGGCCAGAAAAATATCACAAAAATAGGGGCTACGCAAGACCCTATGCAGATGCCATCGCGCTGCAAAAACGGTTGATCGTCAAATACAAAAAAGTAGAGTTCAGGTAAAACTGCAATAAAGACATAAAATTGTCAATGGACACACCGACGGTGTTCTGGAAGGATACGTCACCGTTTCCATCGCCAGTGGCCACGGAGCATTGTTGAATAGACACATTATTAACCATTAACTTGGAACAGCAGAAACTGACATTGTTTTTAGACCAGTGTGCTTTTTTCAGTGCTTTTGCTGTTGCCGATTTAGCCGGCTTTACGAACTTATCTCAATAAGCTCGTCTAATACGGGTGTCATACAGTGCACTTTTCATTGCGATCAAGCCCAATCCGGATCAAATTTCTCACTAATGATTGGCTCTTTTGCGCAAGCTGCGCGAGGAAGCCAATTTCAGTAGCTATATTTGATCTGAATCAGGCTTGCTAGGAAGTGCCCCTCTGGTATACTCGTTAGGGATTTTGCATTGCTAAAAGCAGCACAAGTTCCATCACAATTTATTGTTTCACATGCAATTTTGCAATCTCATACCACCCCATTTTTCAAGATTCTTACAATATATTCCCAATAGAATTTCATTTTCATAACTCAATGGAACAATAGTAAAATTGTATAACGAGTCCAAATTCGTAAATCTCACCAAAAGATTCAGGACCGATGGCAAGTACGAATTATACCAACAGAACCTAGAACTCATAAGTGGCAGTGACTGTCTTGTACACACCTTGTCAAAGCAAGCAGATCAGATTCCTTGTCGCGCTGCTCAGACTGCATTTTGCCACAGGCTCCCATGTGGTGCAGACATGCCTCCGTCTCACGAAATCGTGACATCCCTAAACAATAATAAATGTTCAGTTTATTGCAATCACTGCTGAAACTGCAAACTTGTGATTTACGAACACCGCGTTAAATTGTGAAAAGACCTCAGCCAGCTACATGGTTGTGCAAATATCTCATTCTGACATCACGGGGAGTTATTTAACCTGTCAAATGCACGAAGACATACAGAACACTCAACACAAGAAACACAGGTTGTCTTGACAATCCCCGCAGGGGCGTCTGCGTCAGCAGGCGTTTGGTGAGTTGCGCCACCACGTACCCGAGCACATGAGGGTTGGCCCCTCCCGCGTGTAGCCGTGCGCGGCTTAGCCGTGTCCGGGGAAAAGAGGATCCTGGAGGTTGAGCCGATGCCGGGTGTTTGGACCTTTACACACCTCTTTGGCCTCCGCTTCGCGTAGACGGCACCCCCGGACTGACCCACCCAGGGGAAACCGGCTGGTCGCCTTTTCCTATCCCCCTCTCTGCCCTTTTTTCTTTCCTATCTCCTTTCTTTACTGTCCTGTCTCCTCTTCTCTTCAGTTACTTCCTCACTTTCATAGGCGGCTCGGGTTAACCTTGTGTAGGTGCCCTCTCTTGGGTTTATATATAAGGTTATAGCGGCAATGTACGGCTGGCGCCTGCAGCCTTACACGATAAGTGCTGCACCGTCCCCTTGTTGGACTCCGTGGTGGGTGGCTGCCATTGCTGCCGAAGTACACTATACTCCTATGGGAACACCTGCTTTTCCACGGCTTCTTGATCGTCTCCCTCAGAAGAGGGGACGCACCGATGAGTTTTGAATTTGTTCACCCGGCCTAAAGACATTTTCCCACGATATCAGGTAGTACATAGTGAAAGAACTGAAAGACTAGCGAGAACCATATCCCCATTTGTAGTTGCGAAAACCTTGACCAACACTCTAGGCCCTGGCTACAAAGTCACCAAAATGCCAAGTGGGGACCTTCTGCTTGAGCTACGTGATAAGGAGCAACACAACAGACTTAGCAAGCTTGTTACCTTTGGTGATGTCCCAGTTACTGTTTCACCGCATCGTTCCATGAACACAGTACGGGGGGTAGTATCCGAAGCAGACCTCATCGACCTATCTGAAACCGAATTGCTAGAAGGATGGAAGGAGCAGAACGTCACGAATGTGCAGCGCATTGTTATGAGGCGGGACAACAAAGACATTCCCACGAAACACCTCATACTCACCTTCGAATTGAGCACTTTACCACAAAGCATTGAAACAGGCTACACAAAGATATCAGTAAGACCATATATACCCAATCCTAGGCGATGCTACCAATGTCAAAGATTCGGCCATGGTTCACAGAACTGCCGTGGTCGACTCACCTGTGCTAAGTGTGGAGTACAAGGTGCATGCCTCAGACAACTGCGAGGCCACAGCTCACTGCGTTAATTGTGATGGTGAGCATTCAGCGTACTCCCGGTCTTTTCCAAGTTGGAAAAAAGAAAAGGAAATTATAACACTGAAAGTCCGTGAAAACATATCGTTCAGGGAAGCACGCAAAAGGTGCTCACCATTCCACACGACCACTTACGCTGATGCGGCGCGTCAAGGGGCAGCGTCGCAGCGGCTACTGCCACCAGCCCAGCCCGCGCGCAGCGAGCTGTCGCTTGTGGCTCCTGCCCCCAGGGTGGAAGTAGCTAAGTCTACTCCACCTAACCAGCAAACAGGCCCGGTTACCCTAGGGTTGCCGGCAACACAACAGCCCTCGCTGGCAGCCTTCGCTACGCGAAGCGAACCCGCAGGCCCACCAGCAGCTCCCACGGTGGGTGCAGTCAAGGCTGCCTCACCCTCTCCGGCCATTGCTGGCTGTGGTAACACCCGGCGCAGCTCAGGCCCAAAGGCAGCCCCATCGACCTCCGGGCTGGTGGGCGCAAATGTCTCGTCCTTCGCGGCGAGACTTTCTCGCGAAACTTCTCGCTCGCAAGAGCGCGTGTCCGGCGCCTCTCAAGAGGCAATGGACACTACACCCATCCCGACGGCGCACCAAGCGCCTAAGGAGCGGCGAGGCTCCCTCGACCGCTTCAGAAAGGACAAATCCCGCGTTACAGGGCCTGGAAAGGGCTCTGTAATCTAAGGCAATACTTCCGTTTTTAGTACACACAGCACCAATTTAATTTCATTATGGATACACAAATTATACAATGGAAAGTCAGCAGGCCTTCTTAGGAACCTCGACGATATCCAAGAACTTCTTTACCAACACAATCCAAAAGTGCTGTGTGTACAGGAAACGCACTTAAAATCAACACATACAAACTTTCTCCGACACTATGTTACGTTTCGTAAAGACCGTGACGATGCTATCGCATCATCAGCGGTGTTTGCCATATATATTCACAAAAGCATAGCATGTCAACATTTGCAGCTAAAAACGCCCCTCGAAGCAGAGTGGGCAGGTTCGACTTGTACTTCTGAACAAACTCATCACCATTTGCTCGCTTTACATTCCCCACATTACCACTACACAAACATGGAATTTCAGTCCCTGATAGGACGAATTAGCCAGAACCTTATCTTGTTCTTGGCGATTTCAATGCGCACAGCAGTCTGTGGGCGACTCTCGTATCGATGCGCGAGGTCGTCTTGTTGAAGAATTTCTTTTCTCGTCTGGTGCGTGCCTCCTGAATAAGAAAGAACCTACATTTTACTGTATTGCAAACGGAACCATTTCTTCTATTGACCTTAGCATAGCTTCCCCGTGTCTATTTCCTGAACTTGAATGGGAAGTTACCAAAAATCCTTACGGGAGCGATCACTTCCCTATTACTGAGAACAACCACAGAAAATAAGTCTCCACCACAAGCCCCGATGGAAGGTTGATACAGCAGATTGGGAGAAATTTCGAACTCTTACTAGCAATATCTCCTGGGCTGACATGTCTTCGTTAGGAATTGATGCTGCTGTAGAGTATTTCACTGCCTTTATAATTGATGCCGCTTCTAAATGCATATGCGAAATAAGTGGTGTGGCATGCAAACGCCGTGTCCCATGGTGGAACGACGAATGTAGGAACGCTCGTAGGAAACAAACAAAGCGTGGGGGTTGCTACGTGATTCACCTACTGCGGAGAATCTTATCAACTTTAAGAAGATAAAGTCACAAGGCAGGAAAACGCGCCGACAGGCCAGAAGAGAGAGTTGGCAGAAGTTTTGTATCAGGTATACACTCGTATACAGATGAGGCCAAAGTATGGAACAGGGTTAACAAGGTGAGAGGACGACAAACATATTCACTCCCTTTGGTAATACACAGGGCGACCGCTTGGAAGACCAAGCGAACCACCTGGGTGTAGATTTTGAACATGTGTCGAGTTCATCGCACTATTCTCCAGAATTCACAAAATACAAAGCAGCAATAGAAAAACAAAAACTAGACCGAAAGAGCACCGGGAACGAGCCATATAATTTACCTTTCTCTTTAGCAGAGCATCATGCATCACTCGCCTGTTGCAACCAATCTGCCCCAGCTCTGACCGCATATTATATGAAATGTTGAAGAACCTACCCTCTGAAACGAAGAAACCCTTGTCTGTCTGTATAACTCTATATGGACCTCCGGCGAGATCCCCTCTGCCTGGAAAGAGGCCATAGTGATCCCTATCCTGAAGCAGGGGAAGGATCCATCCTCTGTATCGAGTTATCGGCCCATAGCGCTAACAAGCTGTCTCTGCAAAGTCTTCGAAAAAATGATAAACCGTCGCCTATTACATTTCCTAGAATCAAACAGACTGCTTGATCCATACCAGTGTGGTTTTCGCGAGCGTCGATCCACCACTGACCACTTGATACGTATTGAGGCGCAGATACGCGAAGCTTTTCACAAAGAGTTCTTCTTGTCTGTATTTTAGACATAGAAAAGGCCTACGACACCACTGGCGGTTTGGCATACTGAGAGACCTCTCCCACTTTGGTATACGTGGTAATATGTTAAATGTGATTGAGAGTTATCTGCTGAATCGCACATTCCGTGTTCGAGTTGGCAATGTTTTATCACGACCTTTTGTGCAGGAAACTGGTGTACCCCAAGGAGGCGTGCTCAGTTGCACACTCTTTATCGTTAAATGAACACGCTTCGTGCTTCTTTACCACCAGCTATCTTTTATTCCATCTACGTGGACGACGTACAGATAGGCTTCAAGTCCTGTAACCTCGCAGTGTGCGAGAGACAGTACAGCATGGGGCTCAACAAAGTGTCTAAGTGGGCAGAGGAAAACGGGTTCAAAGTAAACCCCCACAAAGTTCTTGTGTTCTTTTCACCAGGAAGAAAGGTCTGTTGCAGATCCAACTATCGAAATGTATGGACAACAAATACCTGTGAACAAAGAACACAAATTTTTAGGCATCATACTTGACTCTAAGCTTACTTTCATTAACCATAAACCTCTAAGGCGAAATGCCTAAAACAATGACTTACTGAAAATTTTATCTCACACATCCTGGGGCACTGACAGGAAGTGTTTAATGAACCTTCACAAGAGCCTCATTCGGTCACGATTGGACTATGGTGCCGTAGTATATCACTCTGCCGCCCCGAGCGCGCTAAAAATGCTAGACCCCGTCCACCATCTAGGTATCCGCCTGGCCACTGGCGCATTCAGAACAAGCCCCGTCGAAAGTCTATACGTAGAATCGAATGAGTGGTCACTCCACCTCCAGAGAATACATCAGCTTCACCTATTTTCTCAAAGTGCACTCCGATCGGAAACATCCTTGTTTTACAACCCTTAATGATTTGAATGTTCAACGCTTTTCTATAATCGACCCTCTATGAGGCGGCCTTTCTCACTGCGTGTAAGAGAACTTAGCATGAGATGGATGTCCCACTTCTAGAACATCGCCTAATACCTCCAGCTAAGCTGTCACCACCCTGGGTGGCAGGTGATAGAATGTGATCAATCCTTTGTAGAGGTCACAAAGCATGCTCCCAACCTCGAAATTGCAATGCATTTTCGCGAACTTCAATCGAAGTACTCGTGCTCAGAATTCTATACCGACGCATCCAAGTCCCATGCTGGCGTATCTTACGCCGCGGTTGGCCCCTCTTTTTCAAAATCCGACGTATTAAACCCCCTAACAAGCATTTTCACCGCAGAAGCCTATGCAGTACTGTCTGCGGTGAAGCTATAGAGAAATTGAAACTACAAAAGGCAATAATATTCACAGATTCGTTGAGTCTTGTAAAGCGCTAACATCTTTACAAAAGCATAAGATCCTGTTTTTTATTGAGCTTTACTCACCTTGTGTAACATTTCCTATCTCATAGACATGTAATAATATGCTGGGTGCCTGGCCATAGAGGCATCGAGGGCATGTGCTAGCAGACCAGTTGGCCACATCAACTACATCGCAAGGTATTAATCCTGCCGCTGCTATTTCCTCCACAGATCTGAAGCCTTTTTTGCGAAGGAAACTGCGAGGCCACTGGCAGCGTCTGTGGGACGCTGAAACAACTAATAAGCTCCACTTGATTAAGCCACAGTTAGGTTTCTGGCACTGTACAACTAAAACACGACGAACTGATGTCCTATTCTGTCGTCTCAGAATAGGACACACATATGGTACTCACAATTTTCTATTGAATGGAAATGATCCTCCAACATGTGGTAGATTGGCGACAGGCTCACCGTCCTCCACGTCCTCTTGGAGTGTCGGGAAGCCGAAAGAGAAAGAAGAAACATTTTCCTCTCGCATATCGCTATTGTGTCCCTCTGCATCCCGCTATGTTTCTCGGTAAAGAACCACTTTTTAGCACCAACGCAGTCCTTGCTTCTTGAAGATGTTGTGCTACATGTTATTAGCCCAATAAGTTCGTAGTGCATCCTCTCTAGAGGATGTGCTGCGATAG
The DNA here is from genome assembly GCF_013339745.2 of Dermacentor silvarum. Classification (NCBI taxonomy): domain Eukaryota; kingdom Metazoa; phylum Arthropoda; class Arachnida; order Ixodida; family Ixodidae; genus Dermacentor; species Dermacentor silvarum. The sequence goes on from NC_051160.1 coordinate 169,543,019, forward strand.
TTTTTAACTGCACATGCCTCCAGGCCCTTGTTTTCAAGGGCTCTGTTTAGGCACTTGTGCTTATGGCCAATTCTTGTATCTTTAATTTTTTGTAACTCGTTTCATTCTTCGCAATGCATTGTTCATGTCCATAGTACATATCACTCATAGCCATAATCTTATTACTTATATTTTTACGCACTTTACAGCGACTGATTTTAGGCCTCTTTACAGCCATGCCACATCTAATGGTTCATATAATTCCCTATTCATCTACCACTAACAAGCCATTACCATCGTCTTGCGCGAACTAATACTGTCATGGCGCTCTTTGGCCATACCTGGCCCTTGCGCCACTAAACTCAACAATCATCATCATGTCTTGACAATCTATAAGCAGAAAAATTTGCATACAAGCTAAAATGTGCTCATGAGTCAGACAGAGCAATCCGGTGCCGTCTCGCGCAGATGTTAGCTGTGAAGACAATACGTCAACGTACTTCTAGAAATATATATACCATTTCTTGCTCAGAAATTACGTACAGAAGCAGTGACATTCGCGGCATCAGTTTTGTGCCCGTTCAGACTAAACGATACTCGGCGCTAGTGTATTTCATAACAGAAAGCAAAGTAACAATGGATGAAGCTTTTGGCAACATCCTATACTTGTTTGAGGGTAATTTTCATAAAACGTTTCGCTAAATGTGTACTACCACATTAATAACAAACATTAGGAAAGCACTTTTATAATTTTTGTCGCTGTACTAATCATCTTGTGCTCCGCCTAACAAGGCACCCTACACGAACTATATAAATGCGCCAAGCGCCGGACTTACCTTTCGAGACATACTCGGCAAACGCTCCTTCGTGCCAGGTCCGGCGGCATCGACTGCACTAACTGTCCTTCCGGCATAAACACTGTTAAATTGCGGATGAACGTAATAGTACAATTTCCAACACATTCTTCCGTGCACTGTGAACCGCTGCGAGATCGGCGAGAGTACCAGAGGCTGCCAATGAGCCGGGAACAAAGAGCGCGAATGGACAGAACTACGATGACCAACAACGCCGCACCGCACGAAAGATACAGCTAGCTAGCAGCGTTACACAGGCCCAGGGGCTTAACGATCGCTGATGCGCACGAAAAGAGCACATTTTCTCTCGGCAAAGCTTAAATATGATTAAACTGCCACATCGACCGTGGCGTCGCCTCAGGCAACGTTGGTCTCTGGCTCCTCGGCACGGTGCTCCACGGTATAGTGCCTAGAATAAGTATATTCTAGGCACTATATCCACGGTAATCGTGATCGTATGGATGGTGGCGGCTGGTATTCACATGTTATGCGAGTGATTCGGCGTGTTTCCACAACGTTTCTTTCAACATCGAGGACAGCAACCGGCGAATCAGCCGTATCAACCGGTCAGGGCCGTTAAATCGCAGCATATCGTGGTTTGGTTTGTGAATGTTTGTGAATTCAACAAGGTGTCCGTGTTTAATGCGGCGTTATCGACGACGCATTTGGTGTCGAGTGGCGTCGTCGACGCACTTTGTTCTGGCTTGTGTGCCGTTTTGCGGATGTGTATAGTTCATGAAGAGTGCCGTCTGTGCATCGGACGCTGCTGCCACGCCGGCTAGATTTGCGTTCTAGCCAACGCGCGAGAACGTCCGCACTGTTTGTCGCGAGTGCTTTCGGACACTGCTTGTGTTGTGTGTTTGTGTGCGTGCGTTTGTGCGCGTGCGTGCGCGCGTCTGATATGCGTCGTTATTGTGTCAGCGATTTGCAAAATGTTTTTTCATTTGTTTCCGGCGTGCGCGAACGCCAGGATATGCTGCATGTTCGTCATTTAACGACCCTGCTTGAATGTAGGGACATTGACATTTTGATCGTTTCGAGGTCAGCTTTTAACGCATCGCAAAGCGTTGCCTTGCTCAGATCCACTGCACGAACTACTTAGTTTTTCTCCGTTAATTTCAAATTCAGTTTTGTGTAGTATATACACAGATAATGCTCGGTTGCCACGGTAAACTCGTATTTGCCGCTGTTGAGTGGCAAATACGAGGTTTTTTTACTACGTCGAGCTCTCTCAGCATACAGTGCACAAGTTGTGAAAGACTTAGTACATTATTTTTTCAAGCAGCAATTGGGCAAAATGTGCTGATCGCATGACAGCATTAGTGATTGATGGTTTGTTAGTTTTATTTTTTTCTGTCAAAGTACGATGATTTTGGCTGCTATTTTGGCTATTTATTCACCAATTTACACTGAGTGGTGTGGTTCTTTTTTTTTTTTACATGTGGGCATGCATGGCCAGTTTATGCCAGCCTGCTACAGTTTGGCATAAACAGGCACTATCAAAATATGGGCAATAAAAATGACTAGCAGATTTGATATTCTTGTGGGGCTGTGACATAATTACTACCGCAAACAAGACTAACGGAAATAAGGTGGGATAGGACAGAGTGCTCTGTCCTGTCCCACTAACCCAACTTTCTTCGTGAATTACTCGTCTTGTGGGGGGGGGGGCACACTTAGCTGTTTGGAAAATGTGCAGCTTGAAATTTCTGCCTTGCTACTTCTGACTGACAGCTCTGACGCAAGCAATATGATTAGGGTGTGACAAAGCGTGTGCATCTTCTGTTACTGATCAAACTGCATGCGATAAAATCATTTGCCTACTCGTCCTTGTTGGATGTGTTTGCAATGAGCTATAATCGTATTGCCAGCTTCTTTTATTCTGCATAAAAACAAACCTAGCATTTTTCTTTTCCCGAAACTGTGAAGGTAGTCAACCCTATATTGCATTAAAAGCTTCGGGTGATCCACTCTGAACAAGGGATGTACTCTCGGACAACAGCTTTTGGCTATATCACTCAGTGCGCGCTTACTGGCTGGTTGAGCAATGCGTCACACGAAGGAAGTAGTATTGCCGTAAGGGATTATCCGAGAATATGTCCCCAAGTGAAAATCATTGCATCATTAGGACTGACATGAGCTTTGATGGGGATGTGTGTGTCCATTATATGAAATTGCAGAAATTCAACACTGGAGCTCTTATTCACTCTGCAGTTTATGCTGCTATATGTGGCACAATGGTTCGACGTCGTCATACAGCACATTATGTCCTTGCATGTGCTACAAACGATTCATCATAAAATCTTGCTGTCATTCACGAGCTTTTGTATACACTACGACTCAGGTGCATGCACTTTGTATGCAATTCGTAGTCATCGGCAAATCTCGTTGCTCATGACTACAGTGCGTACACATCACACGCTATCTCGCACACCTCGTGCATAATCTCGTTAGGTTGGCGCAGCACATCGCACACATCTCGCACATGCGTACATCTCGCACATGCATTCGCATAGCACGTCGCATAGATCTCGTACACTTCGTGAAGTCTACGCAGCCCAGGCGTACAGATCTCGCACATTTTCTACGATATCTCGTTGAATGTGCGTAGCACATCGCACACTTCTCGTCAAATCTGTGCGATATGCATACATTTCGCACATTTCTCGCACAATTCGCGTACAAATTTTTTCAATAGGATATCAGGGGAAGTTTACATATGGAGGTGTGTGTGGATCCGCATCGGATCCCCAGGTCCTCCAGTATGTGCCTTCCTACTTGAGTTTTGGATAGCCTCTCCAGTTGGGCTAGCATGTGTGCCTCGACCACTCCTCTAGAGTATTGTGAATTCCCAATTCAAGGAGCTTCTCATTAGCCGTGTATCTAGGGAGGTGAAGGGCTGATTTGTAAGATTGTCTAATTAGGCAATCGGTTTTCTTCTTTTCAGCCGGGTAGAGGTGCAGGTAAGGAAGGGATATACTATGTGGCTCAGGACGAAGGCTTGGACAAGTTGCCTGAGATCCGCTTCCTTCGTGCCTTTATGCTTGTTTGCTACTCGCCTAATTAGCTGTTTGTTTGGTTAAACGCATCTTATGATTTTGCTCAGGGTGAATGCGTTCATCCCCAGAGTTCGGAGGGTCTGCACCTCTTGTACGTAACCTGCCATCTTCCATCACCTTGATGTCCGGGTGAGGTGTCTTTGGCTCGTGGTTGAGCCCTTATAATCAGAAGTTCTGACTTTTGGGCGGAGCATAACAGGCCTATTTGATTCGCATGATATGACACTCGATCTGCTCCTGCTTGTAGTGTTTCCTCTATCTCACTATCACCTTGCGGTATTAGCCCAGAGGGTGATATCGTCAGCGTATAGTGAGTGTCTCAGACCAGGGATTGTGCTAAGTGCAGTAGCTAGCGTATAAGAGCGATAGTAAATAGGAAAGGGGATAATACTGATCCCTGTGGAGTTCTTTGCTGCCAAGTTGCAATATGGAAGATGCGACGGAGCCTAGCTGGAGTTCGACAGTCCTGTCGGAGAGGAAGGCTTTGATATAGTTATATGTTTTGTGTCCGACATTGAGTTTCTCCAATGCAAGCATGATTGCATCATGCTTAATGTTGTCAAAGGCTTTTGTTAGATCCAGGGCTAAGACAGCTCTAGTTCTTCTCCTGTGAATAGGGTGTAAGACCTCTTCGAGAGTCTTAGCCTGATGTCTTGTGTTGATAGATTTCCTCTAAAGCCTATCATGGTGTGCGGGAAAGTAATTATTGTCATCCATGTGGCTCTGTAGCCTGTTTAGAATTACGTGCTCGAGCACTTTGCCTAAGCAGGGGGGTGAGAGATATGGGCCTGAGGTTCTGCAAGTCAAGCTTCTTTCCCGGTTTCGGGATGAAGACTATCTTTGCATGCCTCCAGGATGAGGGGAGTTCCCCTCTTCCCAACATTCGTTTGAAATATTAGTAATTGCTTCGATCAAGGCATCATCTAAGTTTCTTAGTGATTGTTTGTAACCCCGTCCGCGCCTGGAGCCGAGGAGGTCCGAAGTCTTCGAAGCGCTGCTCGCACTTCAGACTCTTGGATTTCCTCATCCAGTTTGTGGTTCGTGGCTCCCAAGCAGCTCGCAGAGAGACTTTGATATGTCTAGGTGTCTCTGTCTGAGTTCTTCGACGAGTTCTTTATCTGTGAGCGCATTGTTATGCACTAGTCTAATTATGTTTTTACTGTGCGCTATTTTGCTGGTCGCCGGATCTAGCAGGTGTCTGAGGAGGTGCCAAGTAACCTTGAGTCCAAGTTTGCCACTCATTTGGTCACAGACTTGGCCCCACTGTTGCCTGGCAAGCTGTTGTGCATAATCTTCTATCTCTTTGGATAGCTTTGCAATTTTAATGCGCAGTGGTCGATTGAGTTTCTGCGTTTGCCACCTTCTCTGCAGGCTGTCGTATGCTTCCCACATATGTAGCAGCCGACTGTCCACAGTTTTTGGTGCCTCTGAGGATGGGATTGATTTCGTTAATGTTTTAACATCATGGATGAGGTCTGTGACCCATTCATCTAGGTTACTTATCTCATTCCCTGCGGTTTGATCTCTGAGTTGTCTGAATTTGTCCCAGTCCGTAATTTGGACCGGTTTCCGGCCTCTACCACTGAGGTTCTTGGCAGTTATAGTTGTTGCCACTATGTAGTGGTGTACCTAGGTTAGTCACAGTGTTTTGCCATGTCACTTGTCCTGTATACTGTTTTGTCCTGTATAATGTCACTTGTCCTGTCTTCTTTTATCTTCTATTCACTTCTGATTTTCGTAGGTGGCAAGGGTTAACCTTGTGTGGCTAACCTGTCTTGGTTATGTCACATCAGGTTATAGTCATGGTGTACAGCTGGCGAGGGTAGGACTTGCTCGCAAGTTCCTGTCCCGTCCCCTCGTTGGGCTCTATGGTGGGTGGCTGGCACCGTGGCCGAAGAACACAACTTTATATGGCTCCTCCTTTCCTCCAAAATGATCGCCCCTCTAACAAAAGAGGGCGGAACGAAGCAGGTGAATTTTACCAGAAAAGGAAAGTGAACTTCCCAAAATATCATGTAGTGCATAGTAACGCAGAAGAAAAGCCAGCAAGGATCTTGTCACCATTCACAGTATCCAAGTCCTTGACAGAATCCCTAGACCCTGGCTACAAGCTCTCCAAAATGTCCAGTGGCGATTTGCTGCTTGAACTCCGAGACAATGTCCAATACTCAAAGCTGTCAAACATTGTGTCCATTGGGGACATTCCTGTCTCCGTCACATCCCACCGATCCCTCAACACTGCCCGCATTGTAATACCAGAAATCGACTTCGTGCGCCTAACAGAAAAGGAAATGCTCGAAGGGCTCACGACCAAGATGTCATAAACATTCACCGAATCAAAATCCGGAAGGGCAATAAGGAAATAGGCACAAAACACCTTATCCTCACGTTCGACAGGAACACACTCCCTGAAATAATAGAAGTCGGCTACTTGAAAATAGATGTAAGACCCTACATCCCCAACCCCCACAGATGCTTCAATTGTCAGAGGTTCGGCCATGGCTCACAGAGTTGCCGCGGCCGCAAAACTTGCGCAAAATGCGCTTCGAAGGAACACGTTTCCGAAAACTGTGACGCTGCACCACGTTGTGTAAACTGTGAAGGAGAACATGCCGCATACTCCAGGGCGTGTCCGTCCTGGAAAAAAGAAAAAGAGATAATTGCATTGAATACCAAAGAGAATATTTCATTAAAGGAGGCAAGAAGGCGTATTGCGTTAAGAAACACATTCTCCTTCGCTGATGCGGTACGACGGGGCGTAGCACCGCACGAGCTTTCGGCAGCTGCCCAGGCCACGGTCACCGGGCCTCCGGCAGAGCCACCCATGCCCCACGCAGAGACAGTGCAAGCTGCCCTGCCAACTGCCAAACTGGACCCTGTGGCCCCTCAGTCAGCAACCCACAAGGTTCCTCCCCAACGGGAGAGGCCTGTAACACGCACACCCGCGGTTTCGCGGAGCTCCAGCGCCTCTGGGGAGGCAATGGAGACCACTACCATTTCACCCCTATTACCGCGGAGGCACAACTCTCTCTAAAAAAGAAAAAGAAAAAAAAAACCCAATAACTGGTCCTCAAAAACAAGGAACATAATTGTTTCTAGCAACATCTTCACAAAATAATTCAACATGGCGTTCCTGATACACTGGAACTGCCGTGGACTTATCAAAAACTAGTGACATAACAGATATCCTAAACTCATTTTATCCTGTGGCTTTATGCTTACAAGAGACTAACTTAGGACCACAACACAAGAACCTTTTAAAAAAATACAAAGTATTTCGTTGTGACATACAGCAAGCGAGTAGGCCCTCTGGAGGTGTCGCAATTATGGTACGAAATGGTGTTGCTACTCATGAAATCGGGCTTCAAACCAATTATGAAGCAGTAGCAGTGGCCGTTCTTGATTTTAACACAATTACAATATGCACTGTATATCTCGAACCACATCTAAATGTTACACTTCATGATTTAGAAGCACGTTCTAAACAGTTACCAGAGCCATATTTGGTTGCGGGGGATTTTAATGCGCACTCCTCCTTTTGGGGTAGTGACCAAACAGACACTAGGAGGTCGTATCATAGAAGATATCCTATCTAATGTCTGTCTGCTCAATACAGGAAAACATACACATTGCCCTCCGAGCTCAGGAAAAATGAGCTGCTTAGATTTATCTTTTACCTCTCCATCAGTTTTTAATGATTTTTATTGGGATGTACTTGACCACCCCTACGGTAGCGATCACCTTCCTGTAAAAATTAGCTTATCATCCTCACCACAGATCATCCCAAGCAAACCACGCCATTGGACGCTGCACTTAGCCAACTGGACATTGTTACGAGAACAGGCCAGCCTGGATAAAGTTTTTTCGTGTCATCTCAATGTCGACGACCTAAACAAATTGTCTACTACCTGTATCATTACTGCTGCGCAGCTGGCTATTTCTCACTCCTCAGGAGTGGTACAACATAATCACAAAGCCAAGACAAAGCCATACACAAGAATGCAGGCAAGCCAAGAAGAACCAAAACAAAGCTTGGGGGATCATCCGCAGATACCCAAACCGGAAAATCTTGTAAACTTCAAAAGGCGAAAGCCAATGCGCGCCCCATCCGTCGCGATGCTGATAAAACTTCCTGGAAAAACTACGTATTATCCATCAACAGTTCAATCACATCCAAAAATATGTGGGAACAAGTTCATAAACTAAATCGCAGCTTTTCCCCCTTCGCAATCCCATTTCTAACCGCTCCCGCCACACAAACAAGCATAGGCGAACAGGCAGACATACTAGGGCAACATTTCTATGAAGTTTCGAGTTCTTCACACTATACAGACTCGTTTTTGAAGTACAAACATACAGCAGAAAAACAACCGCTTCCTACAAGTGGCAGTACAAACGAGTCTTATGATACACTAATTACGCTTCAGGAAACCCAAAAAGTACTGTCCGCTGGTAAAGAGACAGCACCCAGCCCTGGAGAAATACATTTATGAAATGCTGGCTCACCTCTTAGAAGCTGCCGTAGAAGCACTTCTGCAATTCTTTAACAAATATGGGTATCAGGCAAAATACCGGAAGCTTGGAAAAAAGCCGTGATTGTACCGTTTCTGAAACCGGCAAAACCACCAACCATCCCTGGCAGTTATAGGCCCATAGCTCTTACAAGTTGTCTCGCAAAATCATTTGAATGTATTCTGAATCTTAGGCTGATGTTTATTCTCGACTCACGTGAACTCCTTGACATCCACCACTGTGGATTTAAAGAAGCATGTTCAACAACTGACCATCTCGTCCTCCTAGAAAATACAGTTCGAGAAGCATTCGTACACAAACAACACTGTCTGGCAGTCTTCTTTGATATGGAGAAGGCTTACGATACCACCTGGAGGTTTGGGATTCTCCGCGACCTAGCACACTTTGATATCCGCAGTAGGATGCTAAACTGCCTGAAAAATTTCCTGTTCGACCGTTCATTTCCCGTACGCTTGGGTACAACTCTCTCAAAGAACTTTGTCTAGGAGAATGGAGTGCTGCACGGTTGTATTTTAAGTACGACCCTCTTTATAGTAAAAATGAATTCCATAGCAAAAATCATCCCAAGGTCCATTATGTATTCCGTATATGTCGATGACCTTCAAATAGCATGCACATCCTCCAGTTTGCTAGCGTGTGAGAGACAGATACAACTTACATTCAAGAAACTCACGATCTGGTCAGACAGAAATGGATTTAAGTTTTCTCCCCAAAAAACAGTCGATGTTCTTTTCTCACTCAAAGGAGGCCTACAGGTTGACCCCACCCTGCACCTAAATGAAACCATACTTCCAGTAAAGAAAGAACAAAAATTTTAGACGTAACTTTTGACAAAAAGCTCACATTCCTTCCACACATAAAGAACCTCAAAAAGAAAGCTTCCCATTCGCTGAATGTACTCAAAGTACTGCCACGAAAACACTGGGGTCTGACAGAACATGCCTTCTGCACATTTATCGCTCTTCGGTACGTTCCTCCTTAGATTATGGCTGTATAGTGTACGGTTCAGCAAGACCGTCATACTTAAAGAAATTAAATCCTGGTACATAACTCAGGCTTGCGTCTTTCATGCGGAGCATACAGAACATCTCCTATAGCCAGCCTTTTTGTAGAAACAAATGAACCCTCTCTAGAAAGCAGAAGAGCCACTCTCACCTGTGCATATATTCTGAAGGTACGATCTCTACCAAAACATATTTGCTATCCACTTGTAACAAAATGTCCTTCCAGACGAATATTCAACAGCAAACCACAAACTATTAGACCACTGCTCTTGTGATTTGACGAGATCTGTCTGAATCTTGGCACAGCCGACACATTACCTGGCATTGCCCACAGGCATGATTCACTACCCCCGTGGTTTAACTTCACCGCACCTTGCGATCTCACCCTAACACAATTCCGTAAAGCACAGACTCCACCCTAACACATTATTCAGGAATTCCTTGCAATAGAGGAAAAATACAGCAGTTTCACAAGCTTTTATACTGATGGTTCGAAAACGATTGGCCATGTTGGAAGTGCAGTAGTCCAAGGGAACTGGGAAGAAACCGTTAGACTTCCGCAGTGTACATCTATCTTCACTGCTGAATGTTACGCCATTTTGTCATATGTAAGAGGCCGCCTGCGGCGCGAAAAAGAAGAGCACGTGAAGCACGGTGTTCGGAACAGCACGAGCTCTCGAGGCGCGTGAGCCGAGGCGTGATTGGGGGATGAACGGCGCTGTCGGGGGATTATCGACGTGGATCCGGGCCAGGAAGGTCGCATCGCCAGCTCCGCTCTGGCGACGGGATACTTGAGGGTCTGGCTGAGTCCGTGGCGTTGGCCGTCCAAGGTGTGGCCGTCGACCTCGGCAAGTTCTAGCGAGGCTCCTGGACTGGCTGCAGCCTCTCACGGCAGGACCGGGCACCCCAGAGAGGATCCCCCTTCTGCGGCAGACCGGCACGTTCGATTCTCCGCGGGACGCCACGTCGGCACTCATGAAGAAGTTGCAACGCATCCCGACGCTAGGCCTATCCAGGTGGGCCTAAGCAACGCCGAGCGCCGTCACTGAAGAATTACTGACGCCGTCACTGAAGACTTACTGACGAAGTACCGACGACACCGACGAAGTACCGACGAGCTGACCACCGATAAAAGAGACGACGCGACGACGGCAAGGCGACATCAACGAGAACACCAACTGCTTGGGAAAAAGAGCCGACAAGCCGGAAGGCACGTGCAACGACGGGTGCAGCAAGGTGACTCTTTATGGCGTTTCAGGCGTGCGTCTCAGCGATAGGACAGGGTTGCCTGACTTTGAAGGATTAGACGCCACATACAAGCGTAGGCGCAAATTAGAACTTCTTTTGTACCTTAGGCTTTAGTTTGTATCTTTATTAGTATTGATTCCGCAATGTGTTTTAGTGTGCTTGATTTTTAGTTTTGGTTTGGAGGTTGTGTGTTATTAAAATCCGTTTGCTGTGTTGCCATCCGTCTTCCTTCACCATCTCTTTTACCACTCGCACGCCCCCGAGATCGGTGAAAAAAAACATCACACAATTCCACAGCCGTAGAAAAAATTTTAAAGGAAAACATCACAAATAGTATTATGTACACAGACTTCCTAAGTGTACTCAAAGCTCTTCACTCCAGAAATGCAGTCACACCGCTATTGGGAGACATTGTACACAATGCGATAAAAGCCACCACACAAGGACAGAACCTTAAGTTATGCTGGGTTCCGAGCCACGTCGGAATTAGCGGCAATCAGAGAGCAGATGTATGCGCAGCACAAGCACGGTACAAACAAATGAAGACAATAAATATACCTCCTAAAGTCTGCATCAAGTTCATAGATTGTAAACTACGGAAACAATGGCAGTCTGCTTGGAACAATGAACTAAATAACAAACTACACTTGGTAAAGCCCATGTTAGGCGAATAGCAATCTTGCACACACCAGGAACGTTTCAAATAAGTGATTCTAGGCCGCCTTCGCAAAGGACATACACACCTCACACATAACTTCATGCTAATAAAGCAAGACAAGCCCCAATGTGAAACATGTGGAGATAAACTAACAGTAAATCACATCTTATTTTCATGCAGAAATCTTGAAACACTGAGAAAAAAATATTTTACTCCATTTTACAAGGAACACATTCCTTTTCACCCAGCTTTATTTTTAGGCGAACATGCGCTTCTTGATATGTCATATGTCTTTAGCTTTTTAAAGGAAGCAGGTGTTCTTGAAAAACTCAGAATTCCCACCGTGTGCTTCGCTACATATTGTGCTACACCTCACCCACCTTCTCATCTCCGAGAAGAAGGTCGAGGTCTTTCTTTAAATTGTTGGGACTCTAGCGACCCTTTCCCAGTCAAGGACTCGCTGAGGTGACGCAACTTTTCGGAACAATTATATCTTGTGTTTGGAGCATGATAGCCTTAGCTGCTTATGTGCCATTAAACCCAACAACAACAACAAAAATCTACGCAACATAGCTCTTCCTGTGGTATTTTTATTCCTTCCACAAGCGAGACATTTTCATGGCGTTTAGAGAGACTAACGTCATCAACATTGTCTGAGCTGTATGCAATGAAACAGGCAATACAATACGTACTACGGCAGCTTCAACAACGTTGGACTATCATCACAGACTCGAAAGCAGCATTGCAAAGCCTTTGCACGAAAAGCCCTAAATCAAGCAATTAAATTTTGGTCAATGATATAGCAATATAGTTACGCTGTTATATTTACGGTCGCAAATTCAAGATCATCACCGACCACTATTCTTTATGAAGGCTTGTAAGACACCGAGATCCGTCTGGCCGTCTGAGCTTTACGGCTTTAAGAATATTATCACGTGGTCGTGACATGGACTCACGCAGAATACAATCTGTTAAACATCAAACTCTTTATTGGGCGACCCTGCGCCCAGCAAAGAAAAAACTTTACAAGAAGAGCGGCGAGCGCAACGTCGGTCATCGACAAAAAACTGATCAGCGGCGAAATGTGTCGGGTTTTATCGATGAAGTCTACAAGTATGGCTTTTGGGCTAGTTGGTTAGATACATCAGAGGTGGACATAGCGCTTTCTCTCCTCGTGACGATAAATGCGGAACGCTCCGTGAAGAAACATCGCGTAATCTTCGTTCACTCTCCCTAACACGGGCTCTGAGTGTCCGACGGGAAGCAAAATTAGTAAGTCGAATGTTTTCTAAGTGATAATGTGGATCAATGCTCTCTTGTCTGCTAAATGATGGATATGAATGCATGGTGTCGCCAGGAATTGTGAATGATTCTGCGAAACGATTTTGCATATGTTACTATATAATATGACTGTGTGCTGGCCATAGTACTTTTCATCCATTGAAACAAACTTTGCTTGGTCAATTATATTGATTCCATTAGTCTAGACGAATAAAAGCAAAGTTTTCTTGTAACCTCTGTGGAACTGTCATTTATTTCCATCCTATTCGCTCACCTTCCTAAGGAATCTACTGGAGCGATTTCCATGAATGACAGACTAATTATGATGACCTGAAGACATACGCCGATCCTTTAGTTTAATGAAACGCTGGCACATCAGCTGAGGCGAGTCGCAAGCTCGCCTCAGCCGCAAAAGAAAAATAACGGCTGGCGTAGCGGTCGCAATGTCGGACGCTGAAGAAATGGAAACAATCGTGCCAAGCTGCCTAAGATCTTGACGCCACTGCGATTTCCGGTTGTGACGTCACTTTTAATTTTTAATTTTTAATTTGCTGTTAATTGTGCCCCCCTCATAGTAGATGGCGATGGTTGCAACGAGCCGCCATTTTCTTGACATGTGGGCTTCTATGGAAGCTACGCTACCAGTTCATATATATCCTGAAAGTACTAAACCATTCGCGTCGCTCATACAGTCAGATTGCATAAGCGTCGGTGGCAACATACAACGGATAGAAGCATCGATAACGTTCGAGAAACTTCCGATACATGCAGGCGCGTCCTGCGCCGAGCGATAACGTTTCACATTTATTAGCCGGTGGAAAGCGGTCACCGCTGAAAGATAAACAAGTACACGCGTCAATGTGACTTTTTGGTAACTTACAGGAGTGGTCGCCGTCAAGTTGACACCGATTGCCTTTATCGCCAAACATTGGTAGCGACACAGTCCGATGAAGACAGCTTCGATGACTGTCTAGCTGCTATTGCTCCTGAATTTCCCGATGTTGCCGTTTTCCAGCAGGAACAGGGTAACGACGTAAGCTTGGAACCTTTTCGTCGTGGCCCAGACTTCTGTAGTGGTCGATTTGCTATGCGTGACGGACTGCTGTATAAAACAAACTACACAGCGAGTGGAGCTCACTTCCTTCTTGTTGTGCCAGAAAGTCTTCGAAGGGAAGTGCTAGCTCTATAGCAAAAGCCAGTATCCAGTGCCCAGTGTAATGCCTGATTATGGGTCCAGTGTCGCGCGCTGGGTGCTTGGACGCTGGCAAGGCGCGGCATACTGGGAGTTGCTGGGCGCGGGGTACTGGTGCGAAATACAGCTCTAGAGCTGCGCGGTGCCTGGCTACCGTACAGACTTTTTTTTTCAAATACAAAAAAAAAGAACGAAGAGTGCTGTAATACTATAAAAAAGGGGGAAATTAAAAAAAAGACGAGAGCTTCTTCTAGGCCGTGAAAAAATCAAAACCCATTGAAGCTGGCCGAAATGCCGACACCACCGTTTCAGCAGACCTTTATTTTCAGCAGACCGTTTGAGCACACTTTTATTTTTTTCTTTATTGCTGATTATGAGTTTCTTGATATGAACTACAAAGTACAGCTGGCTTCAACAGCTGCGCGTTGCATAGCGCAGCTAGCAACACCGACACCGCGTTCCCACGCACTAAAAGTTTTAACACCCTTAAGGGTGTAAATCAGTTTGTCGCTAGACGGACACCCTAAGGGTGCTGTTGCCTACACCCTACATTTGGGGTGCTCTTATAGCGCCCTAGAGGAAGGGTGTTCAGTAAAAACCATGAAGGGTGTTATGGTGTTAGACCACTATAACAGCCATTTTTATGGGTGTTGGAAGGGTGTACATCCTTTTATTTCTACAGTACACGGAAGGCAGGCTCAGCTGTACATGCCTTGAATTACGACTATATAGAGCGATCCACGCATAACTCGTGTGTGCTCGTGGTTCAAGTTCAGCTACCAAACACGGCGTCCGATGTCCAAGCTTGAAGCTTCGATGGGCATACACAACATTTATACAGTGTGGATCACAATAAATATTAGTAATTCAGGGCCAAACCTGTCTTCACTGCACAAATGCAACCTAGCAAGCGTGTATATCTACATCAATGGTTATTACGATTTACATATCCATATAATATGTAATACAGGCCAGCAAGACATCATACTGCATTTTCAAGGAAAGTAAATATATTTATACCATGCTAGAATACATATATACATAATACATAAATAACAACCGAAAACGCGCTATCGCCAAACACATTTATAAGTACACAAAAATATACATTTCCTACAAAAGTATGTTTTCCGTTAAAATAACTTGTCATATCTGTCCTATATACAGGGTGTTTCAGTTAACTTGGGCCAAACTTTAAAATATGCAAATGCTCCGTAGATAGACAGAACCAAGGTGATGTTTTCTGCTGTCACTTGGAAATAGGCTTAGAACAATAGAAGGCTGAGCTACTTGGTACCGATTCATATCGCAAAAAAGGTAAGGCGTGCACACACGGACGCAAGAGAAGTGAACAACACGAACGCTGATTATCAACTGAAGGAAGCACTGAGGCAAAAAGAGAAAGAAGACACAAAACTCATCTGCGCATGCAGTTTTGTAAAACTCATTATGCGCAGATGAGTTTTGTGCCTTCTTTCTTTTTTCGCCTCAGTGCTTCCAATCAGTTGTTAGTAGGCGTTCGTGTTGTCCACTTCTCTTGCGTCTGTGTGTGCACGCCTTACTTTTTTGCATTATGGAGATATACTATTTTTGTATTCCACCTAATTAAATAATTAGTCCTAATTATTTATTCAGCTTCTCAATTATAATTAGATGACAAGTGTCAATTCGAAAATTGTATAGAGCAACATGAGAAACTCCGAATGCAGTTTTCTGTTGCTCAATACGTGCAACACAAGAGTGTTTTTCCGAGCAAGAAAGATGCCCGCGAATACACGTAAAGTGCCTCGAGCGGCCAGCCACACGACAATTTTGCGTGTATTTGCAGGCTTCTTTCGCGCTCAGAAAAACAATTTTATGTTGTACGTATTGAGCGACAGAAAGCTGTATTGGGAGTTTCTCATGTTTCTCTATACAATTTTTTCATTGACACTTTTCATATAATAATTGAGAAGTTCAATAAATAATTAGGACTAATTACCTAATTAGGCGGAATACAAAAAATAGTCCGAGTATCTCCAAGCGACGGCAAACAATATTACCTTGGTTCTGTCCAGTTACGTAGCATTTGCATATTTTTAAAGTTTGGCTAAAGTGAACAAACAACCTGTATATGTGGTAACACTTAAAGAACCCAAGTTTGGTGCCACTTAAAGGAATATATTTTCAATATTAAATTGCAAGTACAAAAATTCTAGTTTTGATGGCCTTGAAAAAAATGTATATTGCAAAGGTCTATTAGGGAAGTACATGAAATGCAGAGCAAGCACACAAGAAACACACCTGTTATTTTGTACACCAATATCATCGCAAATCATTGTGAAAAGCTCATTTAGAAAGTCGATATAAAGCTTGACTGGCCAACATTTTTGATATACTGAAATAATATATGTTCCACACATGAAGTTGCTTTAAATAAGGTTTGAGCCAGGAGCATGATTATGAATTTTCGCTCCTCAACTTGAGCACGAAATTTTTTTCCCGCCTAATTATTTTTTTTTCAAATTTAAATAGGAGAGTTCTCTGAGCTAAAATTATTTTTTTTTCAAATTTAAACAGGAGAGCTCTCTGAGCTAAAAACGCTGTGTAGCAGATTTTCTAGGTACAATTCTTGTTTCTTTAAATTTTTTTTAATGCGAAGGCACTGCATGGTCTGTTATAAAAGATGTTGCTTGAAAATGATTTTTTTTCTTCTGCAAGACAAAAGCCTAAATATTCCACATATATTACTGTTTAGGTGCAAAGTGCCGTATCAATGCGGGCCTTATAAAAACAAACCACTGTTCATTAAGGTACTCTGCTGGCCACATGCGGACGAAGTTAATATACATTGACAATTTCTAAATTATTTATACTTGGTGCGGAAATGGAAGATTAGGGCGTGTAGCATGTGCGTACATAAATTAGCAAATAATGTTTATTAAATCATCCATACTCTGGTGACTGAATGAAGCTTCAAAGTGTGAGTTCACATTTTTTAAACATAGGTCATCATGCACAAATAAATCCCGCTTAATATTCACCAACAAGAAATGATTGTATCAAACAGTAAAAATATTAAACAGCATATATTAGTTGATTCAAGTTAGAATAAAGTGTATACGTTTGAGCTGTAAAAATGTAATTTATGCAAGAAATCACCTTTAGCTTTCATAAAAGCGAGAATACCATTCACGGTTAACCACAAGGAACAGGGACTCCATTGCCCAAGTAACACAACGTTGTGTGAATGTTGCTTGATTGTAACAAATGTTAGGCGACGTTAAACAGCAAAACTCAACGTTTAATGTACGTTGCCAGCTATACGTTCAAGTGATGTCACAAATAAATGTCACAGCAACATCTCGATACCCACGTTGTGTCAACGTTGCATGTAAACATCAATTTAACTTGTAAATGTTATCAATGAAGCAACGTTACAAAACAGCACGTTCCCAGGACGTTGCTGGATGTCACCAATATTGACAATAATGTAATACCAGGCTGCTGTAGCATTTCGCATGTGTATGTTCATGCCATTATAAGATAATTTCATTTTCAACTGAATACTCATCTTTACCATACAGTGAGGTATGGAGCTGTATAATGGTTTTGCAGTCATTAATATTTTCTAAGGAACACCATGTTAAATTATGTGTATTGTGCTTCTCCACAGATAAGAACTGCTAGAAATTATAATAATGAAATGGCAGAAGCATTCACATGACGATAATGCTCTTTGTTGCAACGGTTTACCTATAGTAGACAAAGTTACGCATAAAAGTATTCCCTTCGTCCGCACCAAATGCACAAGACCTTGCGACTGCTTGCACGCCACATGCCCCTAAAAGTGGAAACATTAAGCAGTCGCCATCTAAATAGGCACAAGCCCCATGATACCAGCTACATAAAAATAACGAACACATCCAAACTGCACAGAGGATACACACAGATCTAATCTACTTGTCTATATGAAAAACAGCGCATTTTTTTCAGTTCACGTATGGCTTACATCATAGAAACGGCACTACAGCAAATGACTATAACAATACGGCTGCAAACACATCGTACACCACCGCACATTTCTGCCACAGACCACATAGGACACATGCACGCTGCAGTGACATGTTTTTTTTAGGAGGAATCTTCGCGAGCCGCCCGATAAACACAGAAGGCACGTATGACAGGAGCGCAACCCACTCACATTGAACACACCGACACGAAAGGAAATGCGGACGATACGGGTGTAACCTGTGCCACACGAGCTATCAACCCTCGTGGATTTGATCCTTTCCGACTGAAACAGTCACAACGTGCACGGAAACTTCACACACAGCACATGTGTACCTCCGATATCGTGTCAACAATTCCTGAGGCTACAATTCATGTTGACGACATGAGAAAGTTATTTAAAACGAAGCGATGGCGTAGGAAAAGTAGGCAGCATCGCGAAACCTCATGGATTAATGGCTTTGAGACAGCCCAAACCGTTAAAATCACGCCACACCGACGGCTAGATAGGGATAACGTTAGCTAATCTCGAAGGCCATGCTTTTGCTGTCTGCAGACGGCGGAAGCAATTCAAAGGTATAAATTCGTGATATAATTTCTTTCAGCGCTAAACTATAGCATAAAATATAGATTTTTCAATGGTTATTTTGTCTCGCAACTGCTATACCAAGTTGGGTGCAACCGTGCCCAAAATTTTAGCCTGTGAGTGTACCGGTTAATATTTTTGGTATCGCAGAGGCCACAACCGTCTCACAATTATGCAGGCGGCGCTGTTGTTTTTCCTCCGTGTTCTGTGATGGCGGTCGTATGTGCGGGGTGCCATGGTGCGTTTGCTTGATCGTGTGTTTTTGTGTTTGCTGTAATGAAGTGGGTCGCAGTTAGCGTTCACAGAAGTGCTTGAAGATACCTTGTGTCATGCTGGAAACTCGCCGTATGCATGTCGTGCCAGGCAAATGTGGACCAACGATTTTATGCCGTGGAGTGTGGCCCCTTTGTCTAGTTGTGTAAAGTTGGGTGGACGTCGCAAAGAAATAATGCGTGTTAGCGCGCCTCAGCTCGTCCACTACGCAGCGGCATGTATGCGGGGAGTAACATCGTCGACGCAGCACGGGCAACTTGGAGAGCGCTTTGCGAATGCGTCGTACCATGCAAAAGGTAAGTAATCGTGCTGGCTTACTACACGCGTATTGTGCGAGCTTCTCGTGTGTGCATAGCGTGCGCGAACGTACGAAATAGAAGTCTCGCGACAACAGTGAAACCTGTGCTGGTGCTTGCTGAACGCTGGTTGTCAGCACTTAGTTGCGCAAGTTTATTGCTTTGATGCGAAATTAAAAATCTTGATAAGCGTTTTCTTCCGATGATAAATATAACGTTCGGAAATAATCGTGTTCATCATGTGCGCGCTGTGCGTGATCTCCCGCTTTTCTGCTGAAGTTGCATAATAACGACTCATTTGCCTCTTCACCGATTCTTATTGCAATGGTGTTTCCTCGCCTATAAATGTTTCGACCTTGTAAATAATCTCTGCTTCCGAAGTTTTCGGTTTACGACAGTTTCAGAGAAAGAAAGATAAGCAATCACAGCTTGCTTTGTACAACTTACTTTTAAAGGCAAGATGTTTTGATATACCTTATACATAACTAAACATGACAGGGGAAAGTTGCTTAAGCTGAGTCATAAAAAATGAATTGTTTTGTAAACAAACAATTTGCTTTGCTATGTGCTGCTGCTGCATGTCAATAATTTTACTGTGATGAAAGGGTACCCATTATCAAGACATTCATCCGTGACTTCTACTTTGTGCTCTGTTGCCACGCTGCACTAATGCAAACATTGTTTTCGTGACTCTACCAGTGCGTGCCAAGGCTTTGCGTTGAGGTGGGGCACGACTAATACACAACGCACGGGCCACGTCTGTGATTAGACCGCACATAAAACCAATCACACGTTTAAAATTATTTCCCAGAGCGCGAGAAGCGAACAAAGACAGAAAAATAGACAATGCATCTTTTGAAGCAAGAATAAATGAGCTGACGAAGCAGCTTCCATCTTAACTACAGATACGAAGTGCGAAAAAAAAACGGGAAAATTCTGGGAAAAAAACTGTTTTTTTTTGTTTTTTTTTTCAGCGCAGTTGGAAAAATTGGCCAAAATTTCCGCGGGGAAAAACGTACAGAAATAAAACTTAGGCAACACCCAGCGTGAACGTGAAAGCGAAACGCGAAACCGAAACGTCACACATGATACCGTAACACCAAACGACGGCTGACCACTCGCCATCGATATCACATAAGGTCAGCTCCAGCGTCAGCGTGGCTTCGTCATTCGGGTGTGGTATCTCATGTTTTGGTGCCCGTTATTGTTCAATTTTGACTTTCCCTCGTGCACTTGTGCAACCTGTGGCGGAAGTCCACATATGAAGCCATGTGGAAGCAGATTCTGCAATGGTACGGCCAATTTCCGACGTGTGGATGCACTTCACGGTCGGGGAGACCTTCACGGTCGGGGAGACATCTTGATCCATGTTTCCGCAGTCGAAGCCACGACGAAATAGCCATTTAAGTGTTCTGTGGTCTAACTGCCGTAACAATTCTAAGCCGCCGCACCCGTCCACAGAGAACTGAAGGCGTTCGCGGTGATGCTTCCGGCTTGTCTTCGATTTGTTAAACCCTGCATTCGTTTGTGAAAAGGCAGAAAGCATTTTTTTACATATTGAGAGTTATGGCTTTTGACATTTGGCAATAAACTATTGACCATGTGCTCAAAAAAATTTGTTCTTTTCCATTTTTTCCAAAATTTCGGGAAAAAACGTGAAAAAACAATTTTTTTCCGATTGCCTCAAAATTTCCGGAAATTTTGCATCTCTAGCCTCAACGCCCGGCCTCGCGCTGGGTTGTCTAGGCAACTGTACAGCGTCGTAGTGTCAGTTCCGGTCGCTTTTCATTCGAGAGGGCGCAGCCGCGTGAATCAAGCTGCGCCGAACCCAGTCAAACTACAAAATATCTGCCGCTACCCGTTTATTCTCATAGGTTTGCTTGCTGGCGTGGCCGCCTGATTGCTGCCACTTCGTTGTGGTCTCTAGCTGTAGCGGTGAGCTGGGAGTTGCGAATACATTTTGTGTCGAGCGTTGCTTTTTTTTAAAATGCGAAGCATTTCTTGCCGGCGGCTCTGTCTGTTGTCCCGCGTCCCACCCCCACAGCGCATACGCGTCCCCTCCCCCTCTCTCTCCTCTCCTACGCTGCCCCTTTCTCTCCTCTAGGAGTCTGGAGCGGCGCGCTCGACAGGTGGTGCGACAGCTGCATACTCCGCTGGGGGCGCCACGGTAGCTCCGCGGTATGAAAATGACGGAGAGCGCGCGCCTCATTCTCTCTTCTGTGCAGCGCCGCGTTGAGCGCTCGGGCCGGTGCCGCGAAACCATCTCCCGCTCAAGCTAACCATCTCCCCGCTGATTCGCATCCACGTCTCTGATTAGACCGCACATAAAACCAATCACACGTTTAAAACTATTTCCCAGAGCGCGAGATGCGAACAAAGACAAAAAATAGACAATGTATCTTATAAAGCAAGAGTAAATGAGCTGACGAAGCAGCTTCCGCCTGCAGCATCAATTTTTTTAGCGGGAGATGGAGTAATTTTTTTATTTTTTATGATGTCTGGGCTGCATCACTGTGAGTGCAACGCACAAATCGTGACCGTGAACGAGACGATCAGCGCGCTTCTACAGGTGCGATTAAATTACCGGCTGCGCCCGATCAAGGCGCCCATGCCACGTCACAGCATAAAGTTTCAGCGAGATCGTGGCTCGATAAGGGTGCTCACATATTGGTCATGCCACGGTGAGGCAAAAGCATTCACATCACTCAGGCGCATCTGCCAAAGGAGCGACAGTTGTGCTCTTCCGCAGTACATGTTTCGGTTTCCCATATTTCCATAGTCCGGAATTCATTACACTGAAGCAATAAGCGGCATCAGTTCTTTGCATTCAAAGAACGATTTATGAATTATATCGATGATATGTTCAAGTAAGTCATCAGGATCGTGTGACTTCGTTGGTTGACAAGTAAATTAGCCTAATTTTTATGCCTGCCTGTCTATTTACTACCTCGAATCGTTTAAAAAGACATCTCACCGTGCTTCGCCACCTTTTGTTGGGCTGTTAAGGGCACCGCAAAATTTCTGCAAAATTTTGCAAGTTGCTTGCGCGTTTTCATTCAACTACTGCAGTTTGTATTTAAAGTGTCTAATTGCATTGTAGTATCACAGTGAGCACTAAATCTAAGGATATTTAAAGAAATTGTAAGTGAATGTGTGTACTTTTCTGGGTAATGCATTTTGGAGTGGCCGTCATACCAGTAACATCAGTATCTTAGAGAAAAAGTGCTATATATAGAGACATGGCTCATTGCGCGGACATATAAACGTCCGTATGCCCAGATTTATGCATGCATCCTTGGGTTCAACACGCTTCAAACGTCGATTTAACACCCTTCTTTGAGCAACTTCACACCTTATGTGTGCTTACACCCTTATGATAGGGTGTATTTAACAAAATGGCTGCTAAAAGGGTGTCCATGAGGGTGTAAATGCGGAAAACATCCCTTTGAACACCCTTAAGGGTGTTAAAATGTTTAGTGCGCATGCCGACAACGAGTTCCAGCAGGCCCGTTCCGTGAATGAGCCTCTCATTTTCTTCATCTCTCTCCCACTAATAGCGCGCAAAGCCTTTTCTTTACCTCGCAGAGCATTGGCACGAGCGCGTGGAACGCCCCAGCTGTGGACGAAGAAGACGACGCTCGAACGCAACCATATGGTTCGCATAAATGCATGTTCTGCAAGCGCGGCTGTATATCCTAGTGGTTACGACGCTCGCCTTGGGACCCGTGGGTACGAGGCTTCGAATCCCGCCTCCAACAGGAAATTTATTTCTTTCTTCCTTGCTGATGAGGAGTTTCTTGATACGAACCACAAATTACGGCTGGCTTTAAACAGCTTCGCTGTTAAAAACCGCTGGGATTCTATCCTCTGACCTACAGATCCCAAGCACCTTACCAACACGCCACGTCGTTTCAGTTTTGCACAGACATGGTAGATGCGCTATCGCCCCACAACTAATGGTGCCTTCGGCTGACGGCACTCGTGCCGTTTTAAGTGCACTCGCGCGGTGTCGCACGTTCATCTTGGCGCCGCGCGCGTGGTGGCGCACGTTCGGCTGGGGCGAACACAACACGAGTGCGCGCCCCCGTGCAACCGCGGACATCGACGGTGGAGCGCAGTGCGATCCCGTCGAGCAGCGCGCGGCAGCAGACGACGAAAAGCGAGCCGTTCAGTTCAGGCGCCATTTTGTAGCAGGCGGTTGCGATGTAAGCCATGTCTCTGCGTGTCTCGCACAAAACTATTTTCGCTGCTAGAATCCAGTAGCTTATCGGTCAACGAAGACCACGCAATTGATCTGCGCTGCTAATCAGGAGCTTTGACGGAAGCAGCCGTCGAAGGCGAACCATTTCATCACCGATGTAGCGGCGTCATACGATAAAGAGGTACATGAAACTGCAGCATCAGTTTCTACGATTGCTGCTGTAGCTTTCGTTTCAGTTGTTTCTTACCCGCCGTGGTTGCTCAGTGGCTATGGTGTTGGGCTGCTGAGCACAAGGTCGCGGGATTGTATCCGGGCCACGGCGGCCGCATTTCGATGGGGGCGAAATGCGAAAACACCCGTGTACTTAGATTTAGGTGCACGTTAAAGATCCCAAGGTGGTCCAAATTTCCGTAGTCCTCCACGGCCGCGTGCTTCATAATCAGATCGTGGTTTTGGCACATAAAACGCCATAATTCAACTCAATTCCGTTGTTTCTTTTCAGTTCCGAAAACACTTAAGGCTAAGTCGGAGTACATGCAAGGGGCTGCCAGCGCAGTTTGCAGGCTCGTCCCAGTACCCCAAAAATTATTTGAATGGCAAGAGTCATTCATCACTTGATATTTCATGCATCTGTCATCAATACAATGCTTGACCTTGTTCACGTCTGCTGATCGCGGCGAGACCAAGGGATAAGTGGCCTGTGTAATAGAGCGTCGTCTGCTTAACTTCGCATTCGGCCATAGCCTCTTCGATAAACTCTGTGCCTGTCAAGACGACGAGATAACAATTGGGAGGCGCCGTCGGCATAGTTGCAAATTGCCACCGGTCATTTCGCTAAGGGCGCCACCGACGTAGAGTGCCGCCCAAGGAGGTTAAAAAAACATTCTGGAGTGGCAATGCTGCTACGGTGGCTAGTAATGCTGCTTTGAAAGTGAAGCCAGGCCGCCGCAATCTTACTCAGGGCACGAAGAGACATCAGGAAATAGTTAAATATAGCAAACGCCTGCTTTTCGCCTCCTTCGTGTTTGAGATGGCTAATTTAGCTGAAAAGATCCCATTAAACGTACACCTTTGTTTCACAGGCTTAAGCAGCAAACCTGAATGCCGTGGTGCATTTTCTGAGAGTTCTTGGTATCAACACTTCGCCAAATATTATATCTTAGCTAGAAACAACGACCTTTTATTTTACAATTATGCGAATTAAAGATTAAGATTGAGCCTTCCTTCGCACCTCAGCGCACCGTTAGCAGCACATTATTTTTACAAATTTTAGACAAGTTTTTCCCACTCTCTTTTGCATCAGATGAGCGCTGTGGCCGACGCGAATATTCATACCCAGAAACCTTTGCACCTTCTACCACGTCCGTGTGTCTTGGCGACCAGGAAAAATAGACACAAATATTTAAGGACCAAGAAAAAGCGCTGCATGCCTTCAATAAGCAAGATGCGAGCAAATATTTTATTGCTACGCTTTGTCATTGCACGTCAAGAGCATCGTGCAATCACGGTCGCTCAGCGTTAAGCTCAGATCGACGATCACAGCACCAAGAAGGTTTAAAATACGTGTGCCATGCTGCACGACAAAAACCGACAAAAGCAATGCACCCGACTTGCTAGCCCAGCGGAGCTAACGTAGACAAGGAGACGTGGGCATGCGGCAGGAGCCAGTCTACGTCGGTGGTACCATCTCTCGGTGGAAACGTAAATAGGGAGAGGGAAAAGCCACGGCCGTTCGAGCGCCGTTTGACCACGGTGCGTTTGACAGACACAGAGTTTATAAAGGAGGTTATGATTCGTCACGTATATCGCCGAGGGCGCTACAGTCGCAAACTCCCGTTTGGTGGCTCGCACGTTCGTCTGGCAGGAGCGAAAAGTGAAACTCGGTCGGTGTTTGGCGTAACTTCCGCTGCACGGCCACTGTGCCAGGGTGGCTCAGCTGAACTTACCATAAACCTTATGCCTCTACAAAAAAGAAACAGTTTTCAGTAGTATGCCTGGAAGTGCTGCAACACTGATTTACTCTAGCGATTGGTATATTAACTGCGAAGAAAGTCTTAAATGAACCGCCGACCCGGGACGCTGTACGGGCTGTTACTGCCGATTTTGACAGCCGTTTCTTGTTCTTCGCACACAGGAAATGCAACATTTTCCTAGTTCGACAATGCATTTCAATCGACACTTCTTTGCAGTCACATATCTCCGCCAGAGAAGCGGTCCGTTAGGGCGGCTGGCAGCCTTCGGCGACAGCCCATATACGTTTGTTTATAACGCGTCATATCGGCGCTCATCGCTTCTTCAAATTATGGGGTTTTACGTGCCAAAACCACGATCTGATCATGAGGCACGCCGTCGTGGGGGACTCCGGAAATTTAGACCACCTGCGGTTCTTTAACGTGCACCTAAATTTAAGTACACGGGTGTTTTCGCATTTCGCCCCCATCGAAATGCGGCCGCCGTGGCCGGCATTCCATCCCGCGACCTCGTGCTCAGCAGCCCAACGCCATAGCCACTGAGCAACCGCGGCGGGTGCTCATCGCATGTTGTGGTGACACTGTAGACACGAAAGAATGGTCTGTTTGAAAACACCCATGGGAAAGCTGAAATACAAAGTGATTTTTCCTCGTTGGACTTGTTGATTCCTGAGCCCAGACGGTCCGATAGAGTGTAGACGGACTCAGCGGGCACGGTAGGCCTAACCTTCGGTGGAAGCGAATGATGTGGGCGCGGGTAGCTGATGAATACGGAAATGATTGTATTTGAGCACCAGAACCTTTTACTAATATTTTTAGTACACCAGGGAAAGTGGAAGCGCACGAATGTCCTCAGTTTTGTTGTCGGTGCGATAATATCAATCAGCGACAGCCTTTCTGAGGTCCGTTCGAACGCGTCTGAGCGGCTACAAGGTTTCGTGTCGACTGCAGTGTTGCCAGGTTTGCCTATATATAGCCAAATTGGGCTACAGGAAAAAATTTTTGGCGTCGACTTGGAAGAGTTGGCTACGTGGCTATATTTGGGCTACTGAAAATCTGCGACTTGGCTTTGTTTGGGCTATAAGTGGCGCTCTAATCAACGCTCCATAGGTGGCTCTATCTGGTAGAAGTAAATCGCGAAAGCTATGTTTTAGCTAGCTGAGCCGGCCGTGTGACTGTGCGTGTGTGCGTGCGCGAGATGACCCCCTCCCCTCCCCTTCCCATCCCTCTCTGCGCCATTGTATGAGCCGGTGGCTTTTAGCCTTGATGCACATAAACTTACACCCCGCTTGACCATTATGCATCCGATCGCAGGGCATCAGGATGAACCTGGCAGTAGTGGGTTTTTCACAGTACACTGTACTAACACGGCTATGCTCAGGAACGGAGAGCAGTAACATAGGGTCAGGGCCGTCGGGTGGTCGTGGCGCCAACATGAATGAAGGGAAGCACGGGTTGGATGACACGCCCCAGTGTGTTCATGGCCATGTCTTAATTCTGGGTCATAGCCTCCTCGATAACTCTGTGCCTATTGAATATTGCTTATTCAAGGCATGCGGTGCTATTTCTATAGGTCCTCAAATATTTGTTTCTATTTTTCCTGGTCGCCAAGGCACACGGACGTGGTAGAAAGTGCAAAGGTTTCTGGGTATAAATATTCACGTCGGCCACAACGCTCATGTGGCGCAAAAGAACTTGGGGAAAACCTGTCTGAAAGTCGTAAAAATAGTATGCTACTAACGTGCGCCGAGGCCCGAAGGACGGCTGAAGGAAGAAGAAGGACGGCTCACTATAGCAGCGTTGCAGGCAGTGTTTGACAAGATATAGCTGTAAGAACGCTTGCGACTTGCGTATTCTCTGCACTTTACTACGATAACTAAGAGCGTATTAACCACAATAAACAAACTCGGGCTTTTTTCTTTTTTTGCTACGTGCGACGCGCAATCCACTTTGACGCTGCAGTTGCTGCAAGTGCGCTCGCACTTTCACAGACTGTATTCGAGACACTACCATGGTGCTCTACAGCGTTATAAACAGGGCTCTGGTCACCCAGTGGATCGTTGTTCCACCATCGCAGCAATTAAAACAGTCGCCGTCGCGCCCGCCCCGCAGACGGGAGGCGCGGTGGCACTCTACGTGGTGGCGCCCTCAGCGAAATGAGCGGCGGCAGTTTGCAACTCTGCCGACGGCGCCTCCCTATAGGCACCGGGCGGCCGTTGTAAGGCGCCAGCGGCGCGCCGGCGATATGCTGGGGAACAGCGCCGCGAACGGCAGCGGTCGGAGCACTGGCCTGTGAAGCAGACGACGGGACGAAGGCGCTCGGTGCTTCCAGTGATTTGGCACTGCGGGTTTTAAGGGCGGACGCACCGGAAAACGCATTTTCGTGTGTCTGCTTTTGAGAAAGGTTGTCACTTGTACGAGGCAGATCACATTCGTGGCATCAAGTACTATATAAAGCAGAAAACGAGGGCAAATTGCGATGCAAATGCACCACGCGAACGGAGCTCCGCGGCGAGCTAAGACATGGAACTCCAGCAGTTACATTCCAGCAGTTATTTTGCTGTGCACGTTAACATTATCGCGTATTTAATCTGTGTAAATAGGCGAAGAACACAAAAATTATGGACAGAAAAAAAATAGGAGACATAGGTCTTCCTTATTATGTTTCTTGACCTGCTTCGCCGATCGCACATGTGTCAGTAAGTTCCCGTTCTCTGTCCGTTGTAGTTCTTTTATCTTTGCAATGCTTCCCCATTCTTAAATTGCTTATAAACTAGCCCAATCTTCAGTCACGGTCCATTTTATATAGCTTAGCGCGATGGGAGACGTCGGTGGCGGCGAGTGTGAACACGCCACTGCGTGGCCGTTCCTCGACGCAACCAGAGTTGGGAATTGCTAGGAAGGAAAATGTACATTAAAAGAAAGACTGATACACTGATAAGACGGCAAAATGACTACAAATCTGAGTGTTCGCCTTCGGTTCCCAAGCTCCGGAGCCGTTACACTGCGGAGGCGAAGACAGGCAAGTGGGACACGAAGCTCTTGCGTATGAGCGAAGCTCTTGCGTATGAACGGCTCTTTTATTAACGTTAGAACAACTAGACTATACCAAATCAGCGTCGGAAATGTACAGTGCCCAGCGATTGAAGCGCTGGCCGCGCGCGGCTGCCGCCGTTTTTTGTTTTTTTTTCTTCTTTTCGAGCCACAGGTGCGCGCCGTGGGACCAAATGCAATCATAATGCGTTACGAAGGTTCTCGCTTTCACTCTATACCACAATGCATCAGTTTGGTGTCCCCAGCGCTTACAGTCAGTGCAAAAAGCGCTGGCGACCATGCGATTCGACTATCGCGTTTCAATTGTGAGCACTGAACGCGCTGTTGCCTATATACAGACCGCACATATACAGACTTTCGGCCTGAAAACGTGATGCCGCAATGCACAACGATTGAATTGAATGGCCTAACCAGGTTCAGTCATGTTTCAGTAACTGTTGGTGCACCCAAAAACGCAACATGTTTGATCAGACGTGGTTTCACGGCAGCGCCAGCTGCGCGCGGCCCGGCCGCCACATGCCATTACTTTCGCGGCGCCGCCGCATGAAGGCGCCACCGGTCCAAATTCATCCCGCGCCCGGTGCCTATTGTTCTCTCGGCGTCTTGACAGGCACAGAGTTTATCGAGGAGGCTATGTCTGGGTGAAGTATCGGGCCGGGCACAGCTATCGACATACTCCACGTATCTCGCGCGAAGCTTTAATGCCATTTTCCTTCTCCTGCTAGATGATTTTTTGTCCGTGCTTACATTCGAGCTTCATTTCGATAGGTTGGACGTAAGATCGGATCCTCCTCCGAGAGGAGAATCCAAACATGGGGAAGTGAGCAAAGTATGCGAGAACGTATAAAAAAGACTGTGAGCAAGACCCCGAGCCAAATGTGGGTTCTGGTGCTTTTACTTCTAGATGCATGGTTTGCCCGTAACGCCACGGATAAAGATACTCATTCTGCTATTATCGAAACATGTTTGCCACGATGACATCATTGCAACACGTCACATGAACTTCACCTGCCGTGTTAGCTTAGCTTGTGAGGTGTCGCGCTGCTGGCTCGAGGACGCGGGTTTAATTCCCGGCCATGGCGGCCGCATTTCGATCAAGGTGAAATGCAGGAACACCCGTGCAATTAGACTTAGGTGTACGTTAGAGAACCCGAGGTGGCCAAAATTAAACCGGAGTCCCCCACTACGTCATGCCTCCCAATCATATGGTGATTGTGGCACGTAAAACCCCAGCAATTATTAGAGTTTTAGAATAGGGGCCTCAAACGTTTTGGGGCCCCAAAGAAATAGCGTAGAAGCCACTGTGCATGCGCAAGACGCAAACTGTGTTTGGGTTTTGCGTAATAAAATAGCTATTTAGCGGGAGCCCCAAAAGCTGCCCCAAGAGCTTTCGTCAACAAACATGGCGGCGCCCATCGAAGCGACGGCTCTAACCTAGCACTCCACTGGGTTCGGCTCGTGGTAACGCGGGAAGTTCGTAAGCTAGAGAAGTGTTTGGCGGTTATCGATTTCCCTCACTAACATGTGTAATGAAGATTGATTCATTAGAAGCCGCTGATTCCGAATTCAATTGTCAATTTCATGGCTCGTTGGCCTAACACAGATTGACTTCGCTGGGTGAAGGTGCGTAAAGTTGGTTAATTACTCAAAACTAAGCGCAAGAAGCTGCTTGCTGCTAATAGACTAAGTTCTAAATTCTAATTAAACACGAAAATCCAAATTACTCTTCTTATCATGAAATGGTATATTTCGTTTTAATATTTTTATGTCACAACGCTAACACCCGCAACGCTCTTTGGGGCCCCTAACTTTGGGGGCCCCTATTCTAAAACTTTATTCACATCAACATGGTTTGCTTTTTGACAGTAACCGGTTTTTACAGCATAACCACTGTTGTCAATGTGTTGTTTACCTTTGCTCTTTGTGCGCCGTCGCGGCTTTTACCATTTCGAGCGAGTTACGTTCGGAACGTGCTCGTCGCCGAAAACGACTGCGCGCTTCTTATACTGGTGTGCCGTTTGCGCAATAATCTTTTAAAACTTCGCTTACACTGATTCAGACAGCGAGTGACATCTGTTGTCTGACACTTTATTTTAACGCATGTTCTCGCCGTGCTAGAGACTTAAGATAGCGGCCAGGTTGATGTAAATGGACGGTAGATAGAGCATGTACCAACTAACCCGGGCCAAACTAATTGAAAAAAAAACGAGAAAACAAGATAGGACGATGAGAGAAATAACACGAGATATCATAGCACGAAAGATTTGTTTTATCTCATAAAAAAAGAAGCCGTGAGCAGCTCGCAGATCGCTGGACAGCTGAACTTCAAGGCCGTATACGCAGATATGACGTAAGAGTTCGACGATGCTAAACATTATTTTGCGTTCACGACAGCTAAAAATCAGAGTTCGTAGGTAATATTATTGTAAATAACTAAATATAATAACTTAGTACTATCTGCCATAAAATAAAAGCACTCATCTCACCCTCTGCTGTGATTCGCTGGAACGTAAGAGCTTCCGGGCCCAACGAAAAAGGGTTCTGTGCAAGCACGATGCCGCTGTTGTTGATGTCAAGGGCCGACCGTCACGGCGGCACGGACATTTTGTTACGACGGATTGTGCAAAAAACAATTGCCGTAGTCGAATTTGAAGATGTATGCACAAATAAAACTGCAAATAAAAATGGCAATATTTGGCTATGAAATATTTGAACTTTTTTCGTGTTTGACTACATTTGGGCTACAAGTTCTCTAGCTTTTGGCTACGCCGCCTCGTCGGACCTGGCAACACTGGTCGACTGCACAACGCTGCGACAACTCGCAGTCATCGTTTGCGTACAAACTACTGGAAAATGAGGCATTATCTGCGTTTGCGTAATTTCGTTCACCGATACAGCTATCCGCACAGTCAAAAGGGAAATGTACAAAGCGAAAGTGATCTTGAGTGTCACATATACATGGGCAGGTCACGCACCTTTTTTCCTAGCTGCAAAACCGCTGACACGAAACAGGCATTTATGACCCCAAATTATAGAACTATTTAGGACAGGGTCGCACGCACTATATCTTGAAAGTGATCTGCACACGGCTTCTACATTTGTATGCGCTGTGCTTTCGCCGCTCAGTTTTTGTTGAAGCGAAAGGTCGCACGAACCTACGCTCGCTGCTGCCTCCGTGCTTGCTCACGCCAGTTTTTTGACAGCGGTTATCTGTGGTCATCGAGTGGGATCTATTCATGTTTGCTTGTGCGCGCTAACACCATGCTTGTTATTTCAATTAGTAAGCGAATGTGTCTTACTCTATATAGCTCTCTACTAATTTGCAATCGTAATTCATGCTACGCTTTTTGGGCGAAACTGCAACCTTTTTTTAGGGTTTCCAAAGAGTTATCATTTTGGATAAATATGTTCGTTCCTTTTAACTGTCCACATCTGCCGAGGACCTTCTGTTTCTCAAAATAGTCCTGAAAACAAAGAAAAGCCGGGTGGTATGACGACGACTTCCCAAGCCGATAAATTCTAGCTACCGATTCGCAATTTTTTCCAAGTTTATCACAAAAATAGCGTAGCTTGGACTGGAGGCGCAATGCGACAGCGGAACTGATGGGCACCAAGTCATCCCCAGCATTTTCCGGAATTTATCACAAAGCGCGGCCTCTTCTTCGGGAGTACGAACTATCATTGGGCGTCCCATGGCTTCTTCTGACCGAGCGCCGCCGCGCACACGCTTACATAGCTGTTGCCTCAAGGTCGGCGCATGCGCAGATCTCGGCGCGGCGGGGGAAACCGGTTGCGGGCAGTGTCTCCGAGCTGCTGCCGAGTACTGCGCATGCTGCCAGGCGCATGCGCAGTACACAGGCGGTACACAGTAAAAGATTTTACATCCAAAAGGGTGTAAATAGGCTTGTCGCAGAGACGACACCTAGGGGTGTAAGTTAGCACATATTTTACAAGGTGCCTTTTTGGCACACCCTACAACAAGGGTGCCTATGTAAAGAAGCTGTAGGGTGTTGTGAAAACACTCAACCAAAGGGTGGCACCTACACCTTTCACTTATTTCTCCTTATTTAACACCCATTGTGAAGGGTGCCAGATGGGTGCACAGCCCCTGTACCAGGGCCGGTATATTGTAGCGATGCCTTTCCGATGCTGCCTTTTCGCGCTTGGTCAGTGGTCAGAGCGACGGTCCGCTCACATTATCAATGGGATCAGCCTGCCGTGAGCGGTGGATCATAAGACCTATAAAATAAAGCATAAAGAATCGCTACAAAATACCAACCCACGTGTCAAATAGCTTGAACCGAACTTTAGAGTGCAACACTTTATGGATGAATGCTACCTATCGCATATTGCTTACAGTTGCCTGAACTTCAATGCTTTTTGAAGCTAAATTATAGATAAACAATGTATATTTATATGCATGCAGAAAATTGAAATATTATTCCACGAGCCGTGCTTTGAAAAGTGCAAGTGGTCTCATGCGGGAGTTCAACAATACGCATCATGGTCTCAGTTATCTGAGGTGTATCACCGTTTTTAAAGTCTGGTTCAAGTTACACAACTCAAACACAAGTTATGTACACATGCACTATACACGCACAAAAACATCGCGTTTATATAGCAAGTCTTAGAGCTGTAGAATATGTATTCTGCTGCACTCCATGGGCATGCAATACAAGTCACTGCTGCATTTGTACGAAAATTCAAAGCGTAAGTAAACTGTGAAGCGTATATATCAGACCTATATATATTACCATTTGAAAGCAAAATGTGAATAAACTTTATTGTATTCATACAAGAAGCAATAAAATACAAATGCCATTTGTAAAGTATCATTGCCGTTAACAGTATAGTTTGCAACTGATCACAGTAATTCACATGGATCACAGTATATCTGTGGTATAACATATATATACTGAGTACGAGTGAGTAAAAGCAGAGCAGCCATTTGCAAAAAAAAACTGTGGTGGCCTTCAAACAAAAAATTATAGTACATTAACAAAGCTAACACGACGTATATATCTGCTCTTCATCATCTGTGCATGTTTCACCTGAGTACACAATAAGATTTGTTCAACACTAGTATCACACAACTCTTTACGGGTGTTTCTACAAAGACTTATGCTGATATGTAAAAACAGCCGTTCTGAAATAAAACAACAGTTCCTTCGGAGACATGCCGTCAACAGTGTCGACCTTGAGGTGATGGGTGATACATGGTAATTAGTTGTTAATTAACAAAATAAAATACATTTTACTTGAAGTTTGAGTGGACTCGCCGTAATCAGGAAATTGATGCAAGCTCTCTGTACAAGACATATAGACATTAGAATCTGGAAAAAAATGAAATTGCCTACACGACTATGGCACGATGAACTTGGGCTATCACAGCACGCGAACCTGTACCCGAGGCTGCAGGGAGCACAAAGACGCGCCCTTCGAGGCGGCCTTCTGCTGACATCACCCAACAGTGGGCAGCAATGGGGCTCCGTGCAGCGCACTGGTTGCCCGCTGCTGGGCGACGTAAGCAGAATGTTGCCTTTAGTTTGAGCAGCATCCCAGTTTCAGTTTCGCATGCTCAGACAGCCAAAATTTATCACGCCACAGTTCTGCGGGTAATCGCATTTTTCCAGATCCAAAAGTTAACATGTCGTGTGCAGAGAGCTTGCTGTAATTTCCCAGTTACAATAAGTCCGCTGAAACTAAAAGTAAAACATATGTTTTTGTTAATTAGCAACAAATTACCACATATCACCCATCCACCCATGGTCGGCACCGCTGACAGCATGTCTTCTAGAAAACCGTCCTTATACTTCAGAATGGCAATTTTTCGATATCACGTAAATTCTTTGTAGAAACACCAGTATATATAATATATAAAGAGACTAGCTTTCACTCTGATGAGGCATTTGGCAACACATGTACAAAAATAAACGAGCTAAAGATACCGCAGCCTGCCAGCAGATTCATAAAAGTTAACCAAAGGCTTCCGATATTCATGAAAGTGTAACAGTAATTCAGCCTGATAATTGTTCCACGTAATAATTTCAATCCAAACTTTATAAAAACCTTCTAAAAACATTGTAAAACCTTGTAAAACTGGATATTCTGTTACGTTTTGACTAGTATGTCAGCTCTCAGCCGCTAAATAAAGTTATACACAATAAACATAAAACTTTGTTGATAAAAGGACAGTCAAACCACAAAAACTTTCACTTGTATTGGGCAGGTTGCACTATGCAACACATCCGCAAAATATAAAATATTAACCAAGCAGCGTGCTATGAAAAGTTAAGCACTGGCTGTCATTGTTCATGTGCCCTATAAGTGAATACAAACGTTATAGTTGCACCATGGAGTACTTTTAAGCTGGGACATTGTACTGTGGCTCCTGGCTGGCAAATAAGTTTCATAAACAAACTATGTTTAGGAAGAGCAAGCAAGCTATTATCTTTAAACAAGACTGCTGACAATTGTTTCACACACATTAATGTTAAGGCAGACCTAATGAGAACGAGATGTATGTGCTCTTCAGATCAGTACATAGCAGCATCAAGCTAAGTTTTTGATAAATCCGTGCAAACTACAATACACGTTTCTTTTTCGCTGACCTACACCTGGGCAGTATTACCGGCCAAGTCATAAAAAAGTGCAGTCTATAGATAATGTGATTGCCACAGAGCACCGGAAAAAGTTATTGGATCATGCTATTATGATGAGAAAGAAAATGTTATATTAAAATTTCACAAAACTATTTCTCAAGCTATCGCACAAAATTGGCAGGTTAGCATAGTTCATGAACCTCAGCGTCGCATTTCCTGCACAACTGTTTACAAACTTCGTAACAACCACCCTTGGCGTTGTCACATTCAAACCAAGAAACAATCGTTCCAGTACTGTACTGGTGTTGAAGGATTTAGGCCCATATACGATGTTCAGTACAAAAAATGAACTCATGATTGCGACGACCCCTACCTCCGCATTTTTGACCGTGAACAGTCGCTCCTTGTTGACACAGAGGTGAAGAAACTGTGCCTGTTCCAGGTTGTGGCCACAGTACTTTCACAGGGGGTGAGCGGAACCCTCTCGTCCTGCAATGGCAACAAAGTAGGCTTACTGATCGTGAAAGTATATTCATGCTTTCGTGTAAGCGCAATATAAAGGCGTTGCTATGCTTAAGCAAACAAGTATAATGTAGTCGTGCAGTCTTAACTGCAAACAATTTAGGCTGTAAAGAAGCTTAACACAACCCAGCATTACTACAATAACCAAGCAATGTAATCCTAAGCAAGTGTAACCATGCAATAACCAAGCAAGTGTAATCCAAGCAAGGTCATTTCTACAGCACAGATGCTCCTCACATTAAGTGCAAGAGCAGTGTGTGATTGTTCTTTTGTTCATCCTTACCTTTCGTATATTGCTTTATGATTTAATTGCTGTTTTTTATTATTGCTCTAAGTATTGTTGTTCTTCCTAAAATGTACAGCGTTTATTAATGATTGTATCATTAATAACCACCTCCCCGTGAGGACCTTTAGGAGTAACATGAATATATAAACATGAATAAATAGCTTCTGAAATTAAGTAGGACCTCAGTTCACATAAAATAAAAACATCTGGATCTTTAGGCAGTTACCAAACTCTTTCCAGGATTGAAGCCATTTGAGGAATTCAGGCATTCTTTAGAACTGATTTTATTAATAAAAATGTGAAGAAACTTACGTCCTCATGCACAATAGTGCTGGCACTGCTGTCTGTTCCTTCACATTTGAAGCAATTATCCGCAAAGCTGCAACAGCAAAGAAGTCTGTAAAAAGATTACAATCCGTGTTAGCTTCAATGATCAGACATGTGCAATACAATTGCACACAAGGAACACAAAACTTTCACTTGTATTGGGCAGGTTGCACTATGCAACACATGCGCAAAATACAGAATATTAACCAAGCAGCAGGTTACGAAAAGTTAAGCGCTGGCTGCCAATGTTCATGTGCCCTATAAGTGATACAAACGTTATAGTTGTAGCATGCAGTACTTTTAAGCTTGGACATTGTTCCGTGGCTCCTGGCTGGAAAATATGTTTCATAAACAAACTATGTTTCTTACTTGCAAAAGCTCTTTTTGCCTTTGATTCAACAATACCTTTGTTTTCTGAATCCCACATAGCCCAACACTTATTTTTTCATTCATTTTAAGTATTTAAGTGTAGAAGTTGTTGTACATATATTGTACATTACATTATTGTACATATATATATGCACACACACACACACACACACACATATATATATATATATATATATATATATATATATATATATATATACCCAGGCTGACTAAAGTGAGCACATGCAAGAGCACGCGGAATAAAAGTAATAAAGACATTTTGAAAAAAAAATTTACATATATATATATATATATATATATATATAGAGAGAGAGAGAGAGAGAGAGAGCTGCTACGTTTGTTAAGAAAATCAGGTGGCATTCAAATAGCAAATTCTTTATCAGTTACGGCTACAGATGGCTCCCTTAGATATGAGAAGCGGTGTTGAAAAAGATTGACCAAACTAACGAGAATAAATGTGCCTGCGCCTTAAAGGAAAATTCCAAGCTCGTAAAATGCAAAGTTGGTATAGTGTAAATGTTGCCATTAACTTGCAGTAATATTTACATAGGTCAGACCGGCTTGTATGTTAATACTCATCTAGAAGAGCATCAAAATTAACTCGACCAAGATAACCACTTACACCTAGCCAACCATTGCAGAAGATGTCATTGCAAACCTGTCTATTCTGATACCATGGTTTTATTCACTCATAGAAACAAACACACAAAATAACTGAGGCTTTTCATATCAAAAAGCGTGCTGATATGTGCGTAAGTGAGCCATATATAGCCCTAACTGACAAAGAATTTGCCTTTTTGAGGGGCACCCGAGTTTGTTAAGATACGTAGAAGCCCTGTATATATATATTTTTCATCATGTGTAATAATGTTATTCCGCATGCTTTTACATGCTTACATTAGTCAGCCTGGGTTTATATATATATATATATATATATATGTGTGTGTGTGTGTGTGTGTGTGTGTGTGTAACTTCCCTCTGAAATATAAACTGAGGTGCGAGTCGGTGCTTGTATGTTACCTTTGCTTTGTGTCCTTGTTTCTTGTGTGTGCTCTGCAGTTTGAAGATTATTAGGGAAAGAAATTACTAAAAATGATGCACTATACGATGAACTCAGAAGCGTTTTCTTTTTTTTATAAATCACGCTCTTGAAATGAATGTTCCAATTTGCCTTCTTGTGGAATGTAGTTTGGTGTATGTGGGGTTAAGTATTGTAAACCAGATTCTGTGCCACCAGTAAGCGCAAATGCAATAAGAATGGCAGTCAGAACCTAGGACAAGACATTCAGTTTGTAGTAGCGCCCTACAGGAGGCAATAAAACATTACTTCTAAGGGGCACCAAGACTTTGCAAGTAGCAAATGGAAGTGGGAAAACAGCCCTCCAACTGGGTCACTCTACAACTCGTCGAGGGCATCCTCTGCAGTCTTCGGTTATAGCAACCCAAGTTGAGCTTGTTCACTTCATTAGAGTCCTCTATTAGCTCCAGCTAAAAATATATGAAGGACCTAATGAGCTGCCTACCAATTATATAACATCAACATACTTGATATGAAAAATGATATTAATGGTCCCCGCATTGCAGTATTTTTTGGTGAACTTACGTCGTGTTCGAAGCGTGCGTCCTTCCTCTTGCAACTGTGTTCCATCTGCGATAATCTGGAGCACTTGATCTTCCCATTTGACGTGCTTTTTCTTTACCAAAGAAATAACTAGGTCCATTCCAAGCCTAAGCTTTTCTTTGATTTCAACTCCTGGGAGTCTCGTGAAGTCTGCAACCAACTGTACGAAACCAAAGAAAGGGTAAATTAATATTATCAAATTGTGGAAGCACAGAAATTGCAGAGCATGATATTCTGTCAAAACGAATACAAGTTGAATCATGAAATGTACGTGTTTCAGTTACAACACTGTGGCATGTACCCATTTGATTCTGTTCACATTTGAACTTTGTGTACTGTCCTTTTCCTGCTGTGTAATAGATAACCACAGTAACAAGGACTTGACTGCTAAGCGTTGAAGCGCAACACTACAAAAGTGCCAGTCTACAAAAAACACATGGTGTAGTGCACTCATTGAATAGCTCTCTGTAGTCGCTAAATCTGTGCTGCCCATAATCCCAATTCACGAAGCATAGCTAACAGCAGGACAGCACTCTTGCACTCCCCTCTCTCCCCAGCAATAAAAGACCGTGTTTTAGGCGGTACAAACTGTGTATAAAATTGTTAAGCATTTTTCTAGAAAAACGTGATGCAAGAGGCTCTCTACAACATTACCATTCCCCCTCCCCCCCCCAAAAAAAAAGAAAGAACAGCTTACTCGCTCGAAGTCCATTAGATATGGGTATTTCTGCTTCATGCACTGCACACTCATTGATGCCACATCAGCAGGTCTTGTTTTAGCTGTCAGGTTCATTCTTTCTTCAATAACCGTTTCGTCGGGAACTGCCTTGAATGTCTCAGCCACCAGCCATTCCTCATGTGCGGTCAGACTATTATGGTCTTCCCCAGCAAGTGTTGAAATGTTGATAACCTGGAATAAGCAAGACAGATGTGTTGGTGTGCGACAAGACAATGCATGTGGTGTGAGATAGGAGAGCACATACAGTTCTGTCTTTCCCGAATGGTGGTTTGTGAGACCACAAAAATATGTCGATAGATGGCAAAGTTAAATGAAAAAGAAAGGCAATCATATCGATAAAACTTGGTCCGACTTCTACTCTGCACTACAAAGCATATATTTAGACAAATATTATTTAGAAGGGCATAGATAACCCATGGTAAGCTACAATGAATACCCTGTCTTAGTGACATCATGAAGATGAAATGCTAGGTTCTCAAACACTCCCTGATGTAACCAAATTGCATATAGTTTGCAGCGCGAAGAAGTCACACGTAGTCAAAATAGAACAGGCTGTCCGGAACACGAAACTTAGGGCCAACTTTACTGACTATGCTGAAGTGCAAACCCAGTGAAAGAAAAGTCCAGTGATTTACATGATGACATTGTGATGCAGCTAATGGAGTGCCAGAGCCACGCCATGGTATTTGTCATAAAAGCAGAAGCAGCATAAGGCGACAGATTTTTTTAGATGAATGTTTGGGCAGTGCCCTGCCTATTTTGTAATTGTATACTACAATTTCACGGGAATTTTTAACATTTGCGTGGATCCCCCTAAATATTTTAGTAGGACCCCGAATTTTCAAACATAATTGAGAAAAACTGGTCGGCTTATGCATGAATGCCAATAGAGATACTACATTTTTTCACATAATGAAAAAACACGGTTCTCAAGAGATGCTGTGCTATAATTTTGCAATTAGTTATTTAGCTGTCCTAGTCATGGAAAGAATAAACAGCACTCTCTGAAAGGAATGCAGGGGCCGTTCACCTCAGACAGGTTGCCACGTGCATACAAGTCACCTTTCGGTGCAACCGCTCCTTGGCACTACTGGAACTCTCCCAGCAATACCCATATATTAACTTTTACGATGCTGCTGCTTTTGTTCATTGTTCGAGAGCTCCAGATTCATGTCATCAGGGGCAGGTGCTTTAACCTCCTTTTCATGTTTCCGTTTCATGTTTAGAGGTTTGACGATTATGATGATAGCAGTTTTGCACGCATGCTAAAAAGGTAAAGGCACATTACCAAGATGAAA
This sequence comes from Dermacentor silvarum, assembly GCF_013339745.2. Taxonomy (NCBI): domain Eukaryota; kingdom Metazoa; phylum Arthropoda; class Arachnida; order Ixodida; family Ixodidae; genus Dermacentor; species Dermacentor silvarum. The sequence goes on from NC_051160.1 coordinate 169,582,982, forward strand.
ATTTGAACGCTGTTTCAGTGGCTGGAGTATTTACAGACAACGGCAAACACTGAAATAATGTCACAGATTAAACAATCTGTTTCATATCGCTTACCATCTTACGCGTCTTGTGGCGCTTGAGTTCCTCCATGGCAGAGTTGTCATTGGATTTCCGTACTGCACTAAACTTCTTCAGGTTTTCACCTACGCGTGGTTTTTAAATTTGTTCCGGAGTGAGCACCTCCACGAGTACTGTAAATATAATGTTGTAGTTTGTTGACTGTTCTTCAGAGGTTGATAAACATATACAGCGTTGAACAAAATATTTATTACCATGCTGCTTTTTTCAAACAGGGGACCCAATAATAGATAGGAATGGGGGTGATTCGTATATTCTTTTTAAATGCAATGGTAGAAATATAGGTAGGTGCATAAAGTCAGCGTTGTTTTAAGAATAGTACAATATTGTTTTCTCCCCAAATTTTGTGTGTTTTAATGCAATTGGCATTTTTAAGGTGCTTTACGCACTTTCCACTGGGTTTCTAACGTTTTCCCGGGCCATAATGCTCGTGATGGCAAGCATCGGCAGGATGAAGGACGCTCCCAGGCCCTATTGTAATATAATTGTAATATATATAATATATAATTGTAATATATATAATATATTGTAATGAACTATTGTAATTGGCCGCCTGCGCGGCGATCAGCCTGTAGAGCTGGGGCTGTCCGCCCTTGCATAGACAGATTAGTGAGCTCGCAAGAATGGGGTGGTTTGTTTGCATTAATCTCGACTTTCATTCCTTGTAATCCAATAGAATGTAGGAAGTTTGATAACAAGCAAATCGCCCCACCAGATGCAAAAGGAATACACTGCCACTTGTCATGCACACACTTTCACATCGAGCTCTCGAAGGCACAAAAGGCATGCTTGCACGACTACCTGAGGGAGCTGTTTGGCGTCACGTGGACCTCCATAGTATACACACACACACACGCACACACACACACACATATATATATATATATATATATATATATATATATATATATATGTACATTATTGTACCACAAAAATAGAAAGCAGGTACACAAAGCAGCTCAAGTGTGTTAATAAAACACTTTGCATTCTATCTATCGTCTCCTCAGTTCTTGCATCATAGGAGTCCTCTTGCATATCACATACCACATACCATTCATAGAATGCTAACCACATAACAGACGCAAACCACCTCAAAATGATGCATGCACTGGCAATCTTTTTGGAGACTACATAAACTTTAACAATCCACATAAAGCATATCTTCGGTAGGACTCGTGAACCATGGTCATAACTGCAACAAAATTACGGAGCAATGATACGCCTTGACACAATGTGCATTGCAGTGGCAGTTATGTCGAATGGCAACAAAAAAAACGTTTACAACTTGTAACCAAGTGCTGCATATTCACAAATGATCAGAAAAACAAAACAAGGCTATAGCAATTTGAAAAGATTCCTAGCAGTGTTTAGGACCAAGTGGTCATTGTAAAGGTAGCATGAAGCTCTGAAGTTCAAACTGAGCATTCATACTATTACAAAAGGTGATATATCCGTAACCAATTTTGTGTTCAGTGTGAATTTGTATTGACCAAAGAGAGGCGGTGCTCCAATTTTTATTTCAATTGCACTGATCCATAAGGTTAAATATTCCAAATCAGTTTTGCAGAAAGCCTGTAAGGTGAAGAAAGGATTATCCAAATTTGTCATGTACCTGACTCCACATGAAGCTGGCCTCCTCCACTTTGCATGTTCCTACAGCTGATTCTACAACTGATATTCGGTTTCCTTGTGCTTCATTTTTGAAAATTCCAGTGGAACTGTGAAACCAGCTAAATTCCCGGTTAGGCCACATGGTAGAGCGACTGCCTTAAAAAGAAGTTTTTGATTTTGATTCTCAGGCTAGGAGAAATTCTTACTGTAAACATTAGTTTCTCAGAAACCTGTAGGTGATTTATTTGCAGCTTCACGACACCATGAGGCGGTTGAAAAACTTTTCCTTCTGTAACTTTAGAGCCAAAGGGTACTGCAGCCCACTAAATTATTTCTGCATAAAGCTGCATTGATCAGAAAACATGACTGAAATGCAATGCATTTCACACGTGGCTGGTCGTTACCAACTTCATATCTATGTAAAAGACACACACACAGCACCTCTTAAAGGGACCTTGAAACACTTTTTGAACACAGTAAAAAAAAAACTGCCAATCTGTTAATGCGGCTCCCGTGAACATGCAAATCTAATATTATTGCACTGAATGCAGCAGAGATTACAATGCTGGGTCAAAAGTAGTGAATAGTTGCTTGCTCTCACCTTCCGCAATTTCATTGAAAGCAATTGCCCCACCAACGCTAATGGCCGATTTGATGACCGCAAGAACATTATCAGCAACACATATTTCCCAATTTTTAGGTAAGTGAATAAAAATATGTATGCGATCTCAAAGACAGAAAAATCATTTCATCTTTGCAGTGCACGTAGCAGCATCTACTGAGCCTGCCATCTGAGTTAGTAGCGGCATACTGCGTAGCGTAGAAAGGGCGCTGCACTCAAAAACATTGCTCACGTGCTCTCTCCGTGTAGCTTCGAGGGTACGAGCAGAGACTAAAAGGAGACAGCCGGGTATCAGTGCATAGGGTAACTCCACTTAGGGTCGAAGAATTCCATTTTTTATGGCATGGAATTTGTGGGACAATGGACAATAAAAGTGAGCTTACTCTATGATCAGTTTGAAAAGTGTTTCAGGGCCCCTTAATCCTCTGCACAAGGCAAGAAGAACTTGCCACACAAGCACATACCACATATCTCCTAGCTTCAAAAATAATTTACTCGATTTGTTTTGCTTGAATTAAACTTTCCTTACCGTACCACTTCCCATGGCATCTTCCAGTTGCAGGTATTTCTCCAAAAGTTGAACCATTACCTTGTTATAAAGTGCCGAGTTGGGACCCTGTATAAGGAGATACACAGCTATGGACAGGAGTTTTACTTTAACCGCACCTGACTCCATAATAGCTGTTCCAATTTAGAAAGCAACAAAGGACTCGCACACAAACAGAAGCAACTAACAGTCGTCAGAAGTTCTGTCTTAGTCACTGATAGGATTTGCTCTGCCCAATTACGCCAAAATAATTTGCTGACTTTAATGAACTTATTGGCAACGGTGACAGAAGTTGAAATGGGTGTAGGGGAACATCAGACTGGGAAGTGTACTACAATATTCGGGCAAGTATAGTCCACCTCAGAACAAAATTAATGAATACAGTACTGATGCCCGAGTTATTCAACCCTAATCAGGAAACTATGGAATCAGGGTGCACACTGCTGCTCTTGAAATTTATAAATAAAATTGGCCTATCAGTTGAATATTACGACTAGAAGTTATAAATAAAACTGTAAACGAAATATCGCCACAATAATGTTAACAGGGGATGGCTCCATATAAATCACTACCATCAATATCTAGAGCAAGGCAGGCATCTTTTCTACTTACACTGTTATCTTTAACATCGCTTGGAACAGTAAGTCCACGATTTGCCGAAACAAAGCTGAGGCAAATCTGAGGGCTGTTACTTACTATGGCGTCATGAAGCGAGCCAAAGCTCGGAAATACAAATGAGTTGCCATCATCATCTGAACGTGAAGGCCTAGAAAATAAAATGTCAAACTTTAGCCTGAAATATACCTGTCAGTCATTAGGCAAGAACATTTCAGTATAGGAACCAGTGAACTAAAGCTTCCATTGCTTGGCTTCAAAAGAAAACATGAAATATGCTTATACATCGATGCTCTATAGGCTTACACTAGTCTTTCATTACTCAAGTAAAGGCGTTCAAGACTGACAATTATTGTCTGCGACAGCTAGCTCAATTCTCAATGTAAATATATAAACATGTTTTATGAGAATGCAAGTATTTTCACACTATAATGTCACTGCAGTGCATGTATTATTTCGCTACAGATGTAGCCACCAGCTATGTCACATTGCACGAGTCCCAGCATGCAATCACTGAAGCTAAGCATCACTAAGCTCGGTCAGTACAAAGCCGGGTGACCACATCCAAGAACACCGACACTATTGCAGAATAGTGCAGGTCTTTGCCTCAAACGAGAGTGACAGTCCCCACCGCAGGGAATGTCTCATTCCCCCTACCCTAAACAACCAACCCACCCATCAGTTGCGGCCACTTACAGATCAAAGCAGTCCAGGCCTGTGCTGCTACCAGCTCTCACGGAAGCAGCCACCGAAGTCTCACTTTCGTTGTCCTCTTCTTTCTTCTAAGAGACAAGTCATTTTAGTTTGTCATTAACATAGCCTGGCCCAACACTTTGATGCATATTGATAAAGGAGGTGTGACGCAATTGAGCTCAATGAAATAGAAACTACAGCTGTACATGCAGTCAAATCAGCACTTTAGTCAACAGAAGTCTGAAGATTTAGCTAAAATAATTTTTGAAAGTTTTACAGTGTTAAAATTTAAGCAAGCTTCATTGAACAATAGCAACAATGTTCCTGTTCTTTTTAGGATTATGCAAAGTGCAACATTTAAAATTATCATATGCGGAAACTGCCCATGCAACCTCTCCATACAACATCCCCCAAAACTACAACTGCTCTAAATGGAATAGAAGCCAAGAACAGGCAGGATCAAAGCTCCCAGCAAAACTGCTTATGTTAAACATGCAGTTCAGCTTATCACCAATGCAGATGAAGCCTCAGTTTCCAATGGTTGGCTTGATAGCACCGTCACTCGAGCTAAATCCTGAATGTCATCCCCGGGGGCAAGGTCAACTTGTTCCCCAAAGTGGGGTTCCAGAATCTGCAAATGATTCACAGAATTATGGCCGAGCTAAGAGTATAATTTCTACAGATTTGTCTTTGCACCCAGCTACTCATCTCCAATCAACATTCGCATTAGAGTTACGTTGACCTATACAAATAAAGAGCAAGTTAGCGCCCAACACATTCAAGGCCTGTGAATTCCAACTGCTGATCGGTGTTGCTGACTTACCGAGCCCAAAACATTAACATTATATATTGTAGTCTACAATGAATTATTGTTAAATGTTGGATATAAAATATATTTTTACTTGACATAAAACATTGTTTTTATGCTTCAAACAATCATACTATGCTCAGACGCTGACAATATAGAGACACACCAATACCCAAGTATTATAACGCAAGGACTAATTTCTTCCAACTAAAATGTTCAAAATGCAACTCAAGTAACGTCGACGCAACCGTGAACTGTAATGTTACATGAATTTACATAGCGAGGTCGCAAGGCAACAAGTGGGGCCACTGTTGGCCTCCGCCAAAAGCTGCACCTTACCGCCACAAAAAGCTCATGATTTTAGCAGCCCGCTGCAGTGCACTTATCTCACGCAACGTGCGATCGAAACGCGATACTAGTAACGTATGGCTGCCGGCTGTTTTGCGCCACCGCTCTTCGGTGGAGCAAAAAGCGCCGACCACCGCGCGATCCGAGAATCGCGTTTCAATTGCTGAGCCGAACACACACCACGAAAATTGTAACACTGTCGGAAAAAAAGAAGGTAACGCACCGGTAAGGTTATTGTGGCTAAAGTTTCCATTTGCCCTAACCGGCTCGCTTGATTCACCGTTACCTAAGCGTACGACCCCCGACGACTCCCACATTTATAACTCGCGTATTAATGCGACATGGGACAAACAGTCTAAGCAAAAGGCAGCATGAGCAGAGACTTGCCTTGAATGCGCAGGTAGATAAGTTCAGCTTGTCGCCGATGACAGGGCACGTGGAAATTGCAGCCTTCAGCGCGTCCAGCTTCCCGACTTCTATCGTATACGACCGCTTGGCCTGTAGGTCGGGCACGGTCACCAAACAACACACTTACATTACTGCGCTTAAGGAGGCGGCCGTCCGGCGAAAGAAGCAGCATACAAAGCTAGCTGTGCAAAGCGGTATGTTTGTTATAGAAGAGGACCGTGGGACATTCGTTGGACAAGCTGCTTCACTGCGTTGTGATCACGTTTTCGCGCCTTTTTGCTAGAGCGTACTAGAGAGGGGGAGAGGGTCCATCGCGGGCTCCCCACTGAGGCTTTTTTATTGAAACGTTGGTGGCGCAACCGTCGCCTTCCCCTGAATGAGCAGCGCCGCGCGTCGGCCGAACGCTTGTCGCGTCGGAGACCCTACCGCAGCAGCACGGAGCTATTACACGCGTTTCAGCCTCCTCCAGTAAATAAAATGGATATAGCGACGGAAACGTTGCAAACGACGCAAAACGAGAGTGCATCTAGCAGATGACAGCTACTCAGCCCGCGAGCTCGCCTCAGCCAATGGGCGCTGCCGAAACAGCCAAAGCTTCGGGATAAGGCGACAGCAGCGTCGCCACAATTTCAGCTTTCTTTGCATCACCCTCGCCGTTTGCCAAGGCGTCCGCTGGGCCCACTCCCCTACTCTAGTTCACTCTAGTTCTTGCACATGAACCGGATTGGATTGGATTGAAATCAGCTTTTCACACAATGGTTGCCGGCATTCATTTCTCAGTGCGCGCAAAGCCTGAGCAGACGACGCCGCGACGCTGGCAAACTACCTTTTGGTCACTCCAGTAGTGAAGGTGCAGTTCAGTTGTGCCCTCTGAAACCACATGTATGACAGTAACAAGTAGGAGCACTGCTTCAAATTGCATATTTAAGGACACTCGGTATCCATCTCTCATCAGAAAGAATGAAGTGTGTGAGTGAGTAAAAACTTTATTGAAAATAAATAAAAAATTGTCGCAGTTTCACCCGAATAGCGAAGCATCAATTGCGATAGCAAATTAGTAGAGAGCTATACGGAGTAAGGATAGTAGGTTTATCAGCTGTGTAAACTTGGACATGCAGCAGAACCAGCAACGCGCAGAACTGTTGTCGACGCCGTGGCCGTTTTGCCCGCATTCGCACTGTACGCGCGGGGCGTTTTTATATAAATACGCATTTGGTGCCGCAGCTAAACGTCGCCTCCCCTCTGTCTCTCCCTCCCGCCTCCCCACAGCCTTTTGCGCGACGGAAAAAGTCACGCTTGCTCTTTATATATGGAAAGGAGGAAAGAGACGCTTAATTCTGCAGCCCTTCAGGGAGCACGGCGCAGAACGTGCGTTTGCTCTTCGACGTGCGTTCGCTCCCTGCGAAAGCGCGCGTCCTTCGCGCCCTTTCACTCGCACATACTGCGTCCGGAGCGCGGCGACGATTTCATCGCCGTAGACGTCATACGGAACCTCACGGCGACGGCGACGCCGACGGCAGAAATCCGCTTTGGAGTGTCCAGCTAATTGCTATAACAATAATAAATAAAAGAAGGCACGCTGGTTGGGGCCCCTATACCAGGGCTCCACTGGCACGAGCGGCTCGCTGCGCTTGGTCCAGAAGCGCCAATTGGCTCTCCCGGCCCTCGTCCGCAAGCCATGCCTCCCGCTGCCTATTCCTCATGAGTGGCTGTTTCAGTATTATTGGGCTGTCTATGTGCGGAGGCCTCTTGGGACACTCCCATGTGATGTGATTTAGTGTGGGTATTTCTGTGCACCACGGGCACTCGTCAATGAACCTCGTGGGGTGTATTCTGTGTAGATGGTGCAGGTTGGGGTATGTATTCGTCTGAATACGACGCCGGTCCCTCTCCTGTTGGCTGTTCAAATTCCATTGAGGATGTCCAAAACGTCTCCGCTGCTGCCTTCGCTGTAAAAGGGTGTCACAACAATTCGGTGGAAGGTCGTCGCGTGGCCTTGGAAGGTCGTTGGATGTTTAATCCTCGAGCAATACGGTCTGCCCTCGCGTTCCCTGCCAGTCCCTCGTGTGCTGAACACCATATGATAGTGTGGTGCCCTTCTATATTCGATTGCCCAAAATTTTTATTATTGACTGGGGTGCCGTCCCATTTAGAAACAAGCGGCAAGCTGCTTGTGAGTCGGATAATATGACAGTCCAATTGGTTTGGCGCTCGGCGTCCAGAATGGCCAAGGCGATGGCTGAACCTATCAACAATGTGGTTATACGGGGCATGGTGGTGGGAGGGTGGGTGGCGTACAGTCGACGGCAGTCTTGAGATTCGTGGGTGACGCAATGCTTGCTACCCTGTTATGCTGCGACTGTTGCCGGAAACAAACTCAGAGGTTCTCTTTTTCCTACTCCTACTCTTTCCTACTCTTTTTTTATTATATGGTATTTAGGAGATGTTGGCGCCTTTAATTGGCGCCGGCTACTCCTTTTCACATAGAGGTATGAAAGAAAAAAAGAAAAAAAGAATGAACCTACACGCATTAAAATTAAATGTCAACTCCAAATCACAATAACACAAAGTCCAGTCACATAAGTGCACTAATACCACACTAATACTGAAAGTCAACTCAGAAACTCAGAAACACAGCAACACAAAGTTCAGTCACAAAGGCGCATTAAGTTAAACACAAAATCCAGTCACATAAGTACACTAATGTCACACTAAAACTGAAAGTCCACTCAGAAAAAGGGCACAGAAAGTTCAGTCACATAGCTTCACTAAAGTAAACACAAAGTCAGGTCACGTAATTATACTAAAATCACGGCACATAAGACAGCATGGATTCGATTCAAAGGAAACTACATCAACCCAGGTGTTGAATTGACCATAGAGTGAGTTTATCACAGGTAAACACTTTTTTCAATAGCTTCCGAGAATATTGCTCGCTTCTAGAAATCTTTGGAGGGCCATTAATGATCGTCTTTGCAACGAATATGTTGGCCAAAGACCTAATATCTTCCTGAGGCTGAAGGACCTGCGGTCTAATGTCTCTAAAGAACGTGCTAAACGTTGTCTGTGTTTATCGTGTCGCGGACATTCTAACAGGAGATGCTGCACATCCTCATCCGCGTGGCCACAAGTACATTCCGGACTATCAGCTCTTGAATTTTTTTGTAGAAAATGTTTTGTGTACGCAGTACCGAGCCACAGACGGTGATTGAGTGTTTCGAAGGCTCTGGTTGTATTTAATGTGGATGGGATTTTGAATTGAAGTGCAGGGTCAATGTGAAATAAATCTGCAGATTTCGAGTTCTGATCAAACCATGTCGCTTTGCAACCACGGACTGAGATCTGTCTTAGTATGTGTCGCAATTCTCCTTGCGTTAGAGGGAGACCGTGTGTGTCTGTATTACAATGTGCTTGTCTAGCAGTCATGACTGCTGCAACATTCCCAGGGATATTGCAGTGCCCAGGTATCCATTATAACATTATTGTGCGAGTTTTTTCACTTGCCTTTGTGAGCTCCTTTAGTGTCTCATAAACTAACGCCATGTTTTGGGAATTGCTGATGCCACCACGAAGTGACGACAAAGCTGCTTGTGAGTCACAAAGGATGACCCATTGGTTCCCTTTTTGTGTCGAAATTATGTATCGTAACACAGACAATATAGAAAAAAGCTCTGCTGTAGTTGATGTCGTGTGAGAAAGTTTAAACGTCTGTATTCGGTTCCATTCTGGAATGACAAATGCAGCTGTAGAAGAATTTGCTTGACAAGAACCGTCTGTATACGCTTGAATATATCCAGGGTAGCGAAAGTATATCTGGTACAGCGCCAGTTGTTGGGCTGCTAGCATAAACATGTCTCGTTTGGGAATAATTCCGTCAACCAAAAGTTCAATTTCTGGGGCGACAAGTCGCCATGGCGGTTAGGAAATATCTGAGATCCAAAATTAGTTGTGTGGTAGTAGATTTTTTTGCACCTGAATTACAGTATTGATGTTCGCCCTGTCTCTCTCAATAAGTGTAATTGCTAGGGGGTGCCTTTTGTGCTGCACTGAAACGCGAAAGTAGTGTCGACAGGTTTGAACCGTCCTCATAATTGGAAATGGAGGATGACGTGCCTCTGCAATTACTAAGGAACTTGAGGCTGCTCGGGGAATACCTAAGCATACTCTAAGGCTCCTACCTATTAACCGTTGAAGTCGCTCTTCAGATGAACGGGAGATTCCATGAAGAACAGGTGAAGAATAACCTATTTTTTGCTTTATAAGTGCATTATGCACTTTCAGTAGAGAAGAAACCGACCCTCCCCATGTCGTGCCTGCTACGCGGCGAAGAACATTTATTGTTGAGTTTATTTGTTCTTCGAGTGCTTTAATGTGAGCATTCCAAGAAAGTTGTCTGTCTAGCATAACCCCCATAAATTTGTGTTGTTTTACTATGTCTAAACGTTGCCGCTTAAGGCACAGCTGAAAGTCTTTTAGGCATCCTCTGGTAAATGGTAGCACAGCCATCTTACTGTAAGGCAGCTCCATTCCTCTTTTAAGAATTTGTGCACAATGCTTAGGCCTTCCTGCAAAGTTGATCGGACGAGGCTAGCAGATGAACCAGAGGCCCAAATACAAACATCATCCGCATATATAGAGTAGTGTAGTGCAGGTGGAAGTCTCCGTGGTAAATCCGCCATTACACAATTAAATAGAAACGGGCTTAAGACACTGCCTTGTGGGACTCCTTGAATAAGATTATGAGAGGAACTTTTTCCTTCGCTTGTTTGAATAAATATTGATCTGCCATTCAAGAAGTTGGACATCCACCGTAGCGCCCTTCCAGAGACTCCCAGTTCTAGCAGACTACACAATATATGAGCATGACTGACTGTGTCGAAGGCTCGCTTAATGTCTAAAAAAACCGCTATTGTGACATTTCCCTTAGCTCGTTCATGTACAACATAGGTGACGATATCCAAAATTGCATTCATGGTGCATCGCCACCTTCGAAATCCTGTCATGTGATTTGGAAGTACTTCTGTTTGCTCACACCATCATTGCAGTCTAGTGTTAATCATTTTCTCCATGACCTTGCACAGTCAGTTCGTCAGGCTCACAGGAAGAAAAGACTCAAGAGATAAAGGAGTTTTACCAGGCTTCAATATAGGTATCACACGTGCTGTTTTCCAAGAGTCAGGGACATATTCCTTTTTCCACAAGTCATTCAGTAACTCCAAAAGTGCCAATCGACCATTAGGTCCCATGTTTTGCAACATGCTGTAAGTAATGGAATCTGGACCTGCAGCAGTCTTTTTCTTACAAGATGCAAGTGCGCATTTTAGCTCAATCATAGAGAATTCATAGTCTAATTGCACATGCTGTGACTGAAAACACGCAAAATTTTTTTGTTTTGCCATTTTAACTGAATTTTGAAACTCAGGAAAAGTAATAGAAATGCTTGTTCTAGTAATAATCTTGCAGAATTCTTCAGCAATCTCTTAATTCTGAAGTATCTCTGGCTATTGAGAGAGCACGAAATGGTTGTGTTTCAACAACAGGGTGGCTTAATACACGAATAGTCATCCATATTCGAGGAACTGGCGTCAGGGGAGACAACGTATTGCAATATTCACGCCATCTTTTCCCCCCTAATTTTTGTAGTCATCTTCGCATGACTGAGTGGACTTGCTGCGAATTTCTATGCGCTTTTATATTTCCACTGCGGCGGTAAGCTCTTTCTGCTCTTGTTATAGTTCTCAAGTGTTCATATTCTCCATCAACTGATGTGTATTCATCAGGAATGGGCACTTGTTTCGTACACAATTTTACTGTTTCTTGTATAACTGATGTGAGTGTCTCTACGTCAGTTTCACGATCTACTCGACTGGATAAGCGTTGACGAAGGAGCTGCCAATTTGTTATATCCACGTATCTTCGTTTCGCAGTGCTTTTTAACCGTGGATGTGATATGAGAATTGAGAAGTGATCGCTTCCACTTGTTTATGCGTCTGTTGTTCACCCAGTATTGGTAACAAGATCACTAGAGCATAGTGTTACGTCTATACAACTGGCATAGTGATATCCATGCATAAATGTCACAGATCCATCATTCAATACTGACAGATTGCATATTTCCGCGGCGCATTGAACGATATTCCCACGTGCATCACAGTGGTTACTCCGCCATGTTACGTTGTGTGCGTTAAAGTCACCACTTATGAAAGTGTTTGATCTTGTGATGCTAAAAATAAATAATCAAATCATCAGTCGTAATACGTCTCGATGCTTGCAGCTATATGCTTACGATTGTTATACATTTTTTGCGAAATATACTTTGCAGGTAACATATTCAGGAAAGTCCGAACTGCTTGATTGAATAAGGTGACAGGGCAAATCTTTTCGAACGCAGAGCATTGTTCTACTGTTTCCCGATGGACGAGACGATTTATATATTATGTAATTAGAAATACGAAAATCATCATGTACACCAGCCTCTTGTATGCACAATACAGGGAAGCTGTATTGTGGAACCAACTTGCGAATATTAGCAGATTTGGATCGAAGGCTATTAGCGTTCCACTGAAATATTACGACATTTTAGTAACAACTATTTATAATAGCCATCTGGTAGCACTGATGTGGATAGTTGATTCATTATGGCTCCATAGACAACAGTGCCTTTACCTCTGGAAGCTTGTTCGCCTGAGGTAGAGCTGTGACAATTGCTCGAATTGCAGCAAACAGCATAGGTAGAATCACCTGTCCAACAATGAGTGACGCGGTGTTATCCTGGAATGTCGATCTTCCGGCCGCCGTTTGCGGTGATCGCTGAGGGGTGTTCTGAGAGGATCGCTGAGGGGTGCTCTGAGAGGATCGCTGAGGTTGTCCAAGCTTAGGTCGCTGATATTGTTGTGACGTGTGGTCTCCAGTGGCGGTAGCGGAATGATGACTCCGCTGTCTCTGGGACTCTTGCCCAGCTGGTTGCTTTAATGCCGACGCATACGATGGTTGTTTTGATTTCTGTTCAGTTGCTGTAAACTGACGATTTTTCGCTGGGCTTACTACATCAAGATTCGGAAGAGGCTCCTTGTGTCATGGTTGCTTCCCATGAATTAGTTCATGTTTGCGTAGCATGGATGCGGCCTTATTCTGTGGAAATCCTGAGAAGGAAGCCGTATGGTTACCCGCACAATTTGCACATTTAGGCTGTCGTACAGACTTGCATTCAGTGTGCTCATGGTTCTCGGAGCAGATTTTACATCGACGTGATCCGCGACAGTTTTTTTTCCAGGTGTCCAAACCAAACCTCTGACAATTATAACACCTCAACGCAGGACCAAGGTACTCTTCCACCGGGTGGCTGGTGAACCCCAAGTGGATTCTCTGAGGCATAGGCTTATCATCTCTGAAGTGAAGGATTACACTGTATAAAGAGCGGGATTTAACGGTACCATCCTCCAGTCGATGGTATCTTGCTTGGCGGCGGACTGATATTACTCCAAAATCTTTCAAGAACTCGAGCAGTTGTCCTTCAGTCTATTAAAGTGGCACGTTATGAATCTTCCCGACATTTCGCGTGTACGAAGCCGGTATGTAGGGCTTAGCTTGTAGTCCGGCTACTTCCTGTAGTAAAAGCAGGTTTTTCGCCGATGCCACTGAGGCAACAGACACTGAGAAACGGCCGTCTCCGTTTACTCGGAACGACTGCACTTTTTCCTTTGCCGCCAACACAATTTCTGAGGAAACACGATTTGGATTCACTTGCCAAAAATTGTGTCCTTCTTCTGACGATCGGAATACCACTGGGATTCCTTCACTTCTTTTCTTTTTGTAGGTCACAGATGTGAAAGGTGCTTCATCACACTCAATGTCTTCATAATCGCTTAGGTCATAGTTTGAAGTATTGTCGTTATCTTGATTGTGAGTTTCCTCAAGATGCGGTCTCTTGCTCTCACCTTCGCTGGGTTCCACCATGGTCACCGGAGGCGGGCTATCAGCACCTTGATGTTCAAGGACTAGCCGTGCCGGCTTGATGATATCATTCGCATGATGCACGTTGGCAGAATCTTGGACGCGCTCCTGCGTTTCACTCATGTGCCTCAAAACACGCTGGTGGTCATAGGACTCGTGCCGCCGTTCTCGGCTGCCTACCGCCGTAGCGGTTGGAGACACTCCGACGGAGAAGGTAGTGAAGGCTTCGTACCTGGTTCCAATGGGCTCGTAGGTCGCTACACTTTTTCTCACTCAATTTCTGAGTAATGAAGTCCAGGCACAATGTAAAGAAATAGTAAAACTGAAGTAAAAGGCGAGCAGCAAATAACAGGGCCAGCGCCTCGGAGAACTTCTTCTTCTCTCCTCTTTCCTACTCTTTTCCTACTCTTGAGTGGCATGTACAATTAGTCGATACAGAGACATGTATTTTCCCCTTACCATCATAGAAAAATGACATGGTGGTTACCGCAGTTTTCCGCCTAATGAAATTTTGTAGAAAGATAGAAGTTCATATTCCGGATTATCCATTATAAGGTTGGAGCTGTTATGTGCCTAGGTTGTAAGGGAAAATATTGCGCATAAAGGTGCTGCCAAGCCACTTCTAGCACAAACTTGTTTCGCTGCCTATCGGCCGCTCCGAAAGCAGCTGTTCCGGGAGGGTTGTACCGTATGCTTCCCGCTTCTCTGGATAACGCAATAACTTTAGCAGAACGGCTGCTTTCAGCAGCGGGCAACAGACGGAGAAACAAGTTTATGTTTGCACCGTCTGGGTGGCACTTTGCATTCCCCATAAACAAATTTGGTTTTGTTTTTCTAGGAAATAAACCAATCAACTGTGTAAACCGTTACATCAAATGATCCGACACATGAAACGCGATCTTTCTGCAAAATTTTAGTAACAACAGGAGAGCAGCATGAGCATCATATGTATGCGATTTTGAGAGAAAAACGCAACAAATGTAACACCCCCTTGCAATCCAAACGCCGTGATTGTCACTTGCATGCATGTTGGAGACACGGGTGGCAATGTTGAAGCCACATGCTTTTAGGGTAACCGTTTTGCGCATGACCTGCACTGACACTCAGACCGACGTCCGTGCCCTGTCGGCGCCTTTCGATCGCAAGGTGGTCCACCGCGGACGACTTGCTGTGTCCTGATCACGTGCATCATGCCCACCAAGTGGAATGACATCATTGAATGGGATAAAAATTGCACCCGGCAACGAAAAGGAACAAATAAAGGATATATTGCTCAATTTACGGAGAGGAAGATGTTGAATAAATAAAATTAAATTATGGGGTTTTACATGCCAAATTAAACCACCATCTGATTATGCGGCACGCCGTACGTAGTGGGGGCCTCTGGAAAATTTGGACCACCTGGGTTTCTTTAACGTGCACCTAAATCTAAGTACATGGGTGCTTTCGCATTTCGCCCCCATCGAAGTGCGGCCGCCGTGGCCGGGACTCGATCACGCAACCTCGTGCTCAGCAGCCTAACACCATAATATAGTGCCTAGCTACAGTGCCTAGAGTGCCTACTTGTAAGTATATTCTAGGCACTGTGCTATAGCCACTGAGCAACACGGCGGGTCAGAGGATGTTAATAGGACTCACTTCGAAAGAATAAAACAAAAATCAAAGTGCATCACGATCGGCCTCTTCCTGACGCTCTAATCACCGTTACTAGATTACTTTAATAATAAGGTAATCTAGTAACGTTGGCTTTAATGAACTTGCGCGATCTGCAAAGCGTGGCAGAGCGATGCAAAACTGAGTGCTGCGCCATCCGCCGTCGCACAGCATGCCGTAAGACAGCTCCCGGCACTTCCGCGCCCGGGAGCCTCGACACCACTCTGTATGACGGCAGATGGCGCAGTAATCAGTTTTGCATCGCTTCATCACGCATTGCAGATCCGGAAACTTTTGCAGCTGACAGTACTAGGGTGGCTAGAATAACAGTACTATTATGCTTTGCCGCGATTCATCAAAAGTCAGAACGTTAGACGGAAGTTGGATACGTAAACCACGTGATGTAAATATCCGGCCTAGCTCTTTGCAAATGGTGCCACCACCGGAGTGCGTCGTTTGGGCGGCTAACATGGTTGAGCACCGTGATGCAGCCTGACTTCGCCAGCGCGTTCACTTATACTACTGATTTCGCGTTGCGGCGACAAAGGCACTGTGCGTCTACTCGCCACGACTTGTCCGTACATTCCAGCTCCTAGGGCCTCGGTGCCTGAAGTGGTACTGCGCGGAAGCAGTACGCGCGGAATTGTTCCCTGTTGTGCGCTTTCGTAAGATCGCTGGTACGTGCAGATCTTGTACGTCGTCTGCTCACTATTGGAAAAAGTGAATACCAGCCCTACAGAGCAGGAGCGATTCCTCCGAGCTCTACAGGTTAACACATTCCTCCACCCAACCAGAAACCACCTCATAGCCCCTACACAATTCTCTCCACAATGCCGCTTCTGCGCAGAGCCCGGGTCCCTCAGGCACATAGTAGGGGGCTGCAGAGAGGCACCACTAAATCCTCCGAACCTTTACCACACCGAAGAGCTTTGGAAGAGAGCCTTGGCCAGCTCCGCCCTCGAAGATCAGCAACGGCTGATTGCGAGGGCCCAAGATGCGGCCTGAGCTCAAGGCATTCTGGATTGACGATGCCTCTCCAAAGCTGCATTTACACATTAAAGATGTTTATTCTCTCTCTCCCAGCCCTACAGGCTCGCATGCACAGGCCGCCTTCGGTCGAAGGGAATTGTGACAAAGGTAAGTACGGGCATATGTGTTTTTATATCAAGCGTAGACAGAGAGAGAGAGAAGTGTAATGATACGAAATGCAGAGAGGTCGGCCTGAGGTAAATTCCTCTAGCCAGCTACTCGGCGTTGGGGGAAGGGGAAGAGGTGAAGAAAGAGGCGCATGAATATCAAACGTACGCGCCCACACACTCAGCACATAAGAGTAGACGAGTAATTTTAAAGAGATTTCTGCATAAACGAAATTCTTACTTGTAAATTTTGTCTAATGACATAATTTTG
This sequence comes from Dermacentor silvarum, assembly GCF_013339745.2. Classification (NCBI taxonomy): domain Eukaryota; kingdom Metazoa; phylum Arthropoda; class Arachnida; order Ixodida; family Ixodidae; genus Dermacentor; species Dermacentor silvarum. The sequence goes on from NC_051160.1 coordinate 169,599,765, forward strand.
TCTTTGGAAATAATGTATTGTAATTAAAAATTGTTTCAATTTCACTGTTAAAGAAGGATGTCATAGCTGCTCAGTGTTTTTTTATACGGAGAGACATGTACATTGTCTTGCTTGTTTCCCTACAAGATAAGAACAAAAGGTAACACTTCGCGTAATTCTGGCATGCCTTTTTTTCAGATGCCAGGCATTCACTACTATCGCTACCCACGGTGTGGCTGCCACAGGTTCTCACTGAAGTTGCTCTTCAGGCACCTGCACTCAGCCCATGGCCACGAAGAAAATTGGGTGTGTGGCCTGGAAGGTTGCATGCAGACTTTCAGGTTCTCCGTTTCATACAGCACTGTGAAGCGTTGCAAGTGAAACAGCAACTTCAAGAAAATGTGCCGGTGGAAACAGCTCAGAGCAGTGTGGGAGCAGCAGAAGAGACCTTATGTACCCAGGAGGGACAAGAAGAAATCCACAACGAAGGTGCCCCTTGTGAATCCGCTGATGTTCCCAGTGACTATGTAAGGCATCTTTCCATCATGTTTTTTAAAGTGGAAGGAGTTAAGACGTCTTCCAGAGTCAACACTGAATGAAATAGCAAATGACGTCATCACATTTGTTACAACTGTCTTGGAAGATGACAAACTTCTTCAATGGTGAAATGTCCTCCAGTCTAAGAGAAGCACACAAAGACCAATTACGCGGGATGATGACCGAATGTGGCCGCTACACATACTGGACAAATCATTTCGCACTTGTTGAGCCGAGAACTGTAATGCTCGGAGAGTCTCATGGAAAGCGGGGCACTATGGAGTATGTGCCACTATGTGATGTGCTAAAGTGTATTCTGGAACATCCTCACCTTTCAGGTGACTTCAACAGTGATGTCAATATACCTGACCATATGTGCTCAGTGTTTGATGGTAGTGGTTTTAAGAAGCATCCTTTCTTTGCTGGTAACGAGAGCAAGATTTGCTTGCAGTTGTACGCAGATGAATTCGAGGTGTGCAACCCACTAGGCAGCCAACGGGGAAAGCACAAGTTAACTGCTGTGTACTTTTCTTTGCTAAACTTGGCTGTACAATATCGCTCAGCACTTTCAGGCATTAACTTGGTGCTTCTAGTGAAAGGCAAGCACGTTTGCACATATGGCTTTACCAAGGTTCTTGCTCCTTTGCTGGATGATTTGGCCATATCAGAAAACGATGGCATAGTTGCAAACGGAAGACTAATGAAAGGGTCTGTTTTTATATTAACTGGTGATAACCTTTCTAGCCACCGAATTGGTGGGTTTAAGGCGTCGTTCAATCAAGGGAGGATATGTAGATTGTGCCTGGCACTGCACCACGAGGTCAACTATAAGCATTTAGAAACTGACTTAGTGATGCGAACGCCAGAAGGTGACCAACACCATTTAAACATGTTGAAGGCAGGGCTACCAACTGCATCACTGTACGGTGTCAAGGACGCTAGCCCACTGCTTGTACTTCAGGGCTTTGACCCATCTCAACATTTGCCACTAGATTTAATGCATGACTTGCATGAAGGTGTTATACCTTTCACATTGAAGCACATTATTTTATTGTTAATTTCACAAGGTTGTTTTTCACTCGGACAGCTGAACAAATTAATCAATGAATGGAATTACGATCCGTGCGACGCAAGGAACAAACCAGAGGCAATTTCTAAGGATTTCCTTTATGGAAAAACTACCCTTAAGGGTTCTGCATCTCAAGTTTTTGCCCTATTTCGCCACCTTTCTTTTTTTGTGGGTGATCTCGTACCAGCGGGGAGTGAAGTCTGGCAACTCTACTTATTTCTTCGAAAATAGTGGACATCATCATGAGTCACAAAATCCCAGTCTCGTACATAGCTCATTTGCAGCGAAAAATCCACCTTTTTGTGCAGAGTTTAGGACACTGTTTCCATCGTCTTCATTTACTTGCAAGATGCATTGCCTTTCATTACCCGTCTGGTATTGAGAAATTTGGACCACTAGTTAACATCTCGGCGATGCGTTTTGAGGCAAAACACCAATACTTTAAAGATATATTGCGTAAAGCTCACAATTGGAAGCGCGTTTCGCACACTCTTGCCATGCGACACCAGTTCTGTCAGTGTTTTATTTTATTTCTGGAGATGACAAAGCATGGCAGTTACAAGTGGTTGTCGGTCTGTGCTGTATGAGCACCTGCCTTGCTGTGTTAAGAGTTCATCTCGCAACATGACCTGCAGTGCACTAATTCTTTCAGTACAAATTGTGTGACTGTATATGGCAGATCATACCGACTAGGATGCAGCCTTGTCCTTAATGTTCCAGATGACAGCTTGCCTGAGTTTGTGCATGTTTGTGGACTGTTTTATTTGGACAACGTGCTTTTGATCATGCTAGAGCTACTTGAGACTGATCGCTTCGATGAACACTTCCATGTGTTTGTTGTTAGCACAACTGATAAGTACAAAGTTATAACCTCATTTTCAGAGTTTGCAACAGAGCCACTGTACATACATAAGCACATGGGACGCCGTGTTATAAGCGCACGCCATTCCTTTTGCTAAACATATATTGACTGCGTTTGCCTTACTAATTCTTAATTTCTTCATGTCAAATGGCAAGCTTAGTTTTTTTCACCCAGAACTTTTTTAAAGTTGCATGGTTGTAGTGTGATGTGTCTGCTCCTTGGGATTACTGGTGGTTTCTGAGTTTTGCAGTTGGATTGCGTATTTATTTAATACGATGAAATGATACTGGTGAAAACAATTCTCTATTGTAGTGCTATTCTTCAATAATTTATTGTGCTTTGTTTGCAAGGTACTCAAGTACATAAACAGTGAAAAAGTAATAAAAATCTATTTAACACACTGGTAATTTGCATATTTCTTTGACTAAAAGCTAGAACAGCTGGTGGGCTCTTGTAGAATCATGTTCATGTCGTCTAACACGATTATTAAAAGGGAATATCTGTCGAATTTACTCTGTATATACCAGGCATTTCACCAGGGATATAAAGAGAAAAAGAAACACAGCACCGTGAACATAACAAGTGATACAGTTCAAAGCCGCGACCATAAATAATTAGTGGTTGCGGCCATGAAACGTACATTTCAGGAAGACTAATATCCATAAACTACTTCTTTTTCATTAACATTTTGATAGGGCATATTGTTATTTCAAAATTGAAGCCAGACAATATGGGAAGTTTAGCCATCTGACAGAAAAAGTGTCAGCGGCACCAGCCTCGCAAAATATACACCTGGCATATTATCATAGTGGCATAATGCATTATTGTTCCAGATACATGTACCAGAAAGTTTTTCTCGAAAAATAGAAAGGAGAACATCATTGCAAGCTTTTTAAGAGGAATATCTTAAAAACTTGTGTCGCTCACCAATTGGCACTTACTGGGTACATTTTGCGTACAGGCCGACTTGAATTTTGCAATTACCGCATGCTCTTTAAATTGAAAATAATAGCTAGCCGATTGCAGTAAGTACATATGGAGTTTAATACTATAGGATATATATATACACTTGACATGAATTGCCTTGAATACTTTATTACCGAATAAAGCGCCTTTAGTATCACCAATGCTCTGGGCATGTTATATATAGCCTTTGTAAAAGACCCATGCGTACACATATATATGTGCATATACGTATTTGTGTGTGTAACTTACACCCTTCTTGAGCATAAATAAACACCCTTGGTGCCAATCGGAGGGTGTTAAAGATGTACGCACCCTACTAGTAGTAGTAGTAGTGTAGTATTGTAAAATAATGGCACAAGGGTGTTAAAGAGTGTACTCAAGAGTGTTAAATGAGAATACACCCTTTTTACACTCTTTTGGGTGTAGAAACTTTTACTGTGTAGCTTGCGTCAGGTGTTCTAGAAACTTCGGCTTCACTGGTTTCCATGGCTACTGCGCGGCTGGCTTTCTGTGAAACACCATACTTTTTACGGCTAGCTTGAACAGCTTCGCTGTTCAAAACTTCGTTGAAACTGCGCCGAAGTACCTCTTCAGATCCATTCGGCCCCTCCGTAATTCCAAAGACAACCAAGTTATTTCGACGATTTGAGTCCTCCAGTGCCGTAAGCTTACTTTGTTGCTGCATGATTGTGTTTTGAAGTTTATTGAGTTTACTCTCGAATTTCTCTAAACGCGCACCGAACTTATTCAGAAGCTTTTCAGTTTCAGAAAGTTTTCAATTTCACTTCCTTCAAGTCGCTACGAATAGCCTGTTGACCTGTTAACAGCTTTTCGAGCATCAGAGCATTGCTAGGACCGGGAGTTCCTTCGACATCCCCGCACAGTAATAATCTGCAGACATGAATAATCACATACGATGGAGAGCAGTGTGGCGTGGGCTTGGTAGAACAAATAGACACCTATCGCAGTCTCTACAGGTACACATATAACTAACCGGAAATATGTAAGCAGATCACATTGTGAACGTGCCGCCGTTGGTTCCACCAAGCCGATAAAGATCGGCCGCAGGGCGTCATCGGAGCTGTACGCTCCGATGACGTGATGACGCTCACGGGTATCACATGCGCGGCGAAGTTCATGTTGACAGGGTTGATAGAACGACGGTAAAACTTGCTTGCCAATGCTGCGTTGATTAGCTCTCTTGCACCATTCACACACGTGTGCGTGCTCACTCCGGTGACCGAGAGCAGCAAGGCAGTATACTATATAGTATGCAAGCAGAGCGCATCGTGAATGCCCCGCTGTTGTTTCCACCAAGCCCACTCGAGCATAAAGAAGGTAGGAGCATGCTGAACATGTACGTGTCCTCTGACCACAAGAACTGGGATGACGTCTTGCCATTTATCACGTATGCATATAACACAGTGAAGCATGAAACAACCGACTACAGGCCTTTTACCTTCCTTATGCCCGATCGCGTTAGACTTAGCTTGACAGCATCCTACCGTTTTTTTCTACATACCGAAGATTCAATCGCCAAGACACTCTGGCTTACCAAAGAAGGCCAACGGATAGCACGTCTTCGCACGGTGGCATCGCAAAACCGCTCAAAGCAGCGGCAGGACAGCGCTCATTAATCAGTTTCTTTTCAAAAATGCAATTTATTGTTGCATTGGACACCACAGTGCAGGTGCGGCTTGTGCCGCCAGTTGCTGTCGCGCTACGTTTGACCGCTCGCCCTTTTAAAACCGTTTGAGTGACTTAAATTACGTGGTCGCACGCCTCTTGTCTACAGGTCGGCGGTCTAGGGAAACCCAACTTGCACATGTTGTGCATCTTAAGCGCTATTATCCCGACACTGAACAATGACTCTCCCAGCTGGCTTCATCTGCGAAACGGGGGTAGTAACGCGGCGTAAGAGAGAGGTTGAAGAAAATAAGAACGACGATGGTCTCTGCAGTGAGTAGCAGCAGTTCAACCGCTATCTTCCCGAACGATAATCTCTGCCAGCCATCTGTAAATAAACACACAATCAACCGTAACAATACCCAAAGCACTTGGCATCTAACGCCCCACACGTGATAGCATTTCAGTGGCTTATAGTACATTGTGGTATAATAGGTAATGAAAAGGCGGATGAGGCAGCCCACGAAGGCTGTGATCAATTAAATTTTATATAAGATTTTTTTCCCTAAAATTCAGGCTTCAGCTTTGGCGAAGCGATACGTACTCCATGAACGACATAGAAGATGGCCTTCACCTTCAAGCAATTACAACATGATACTTAGTAGTGCAAAACTCGTAATTAAGGACAACAGTGAAAGGCGAGAGGAAAGGAAAGACGAGCGCTACACTCACAATTGTTATTCCGAAGCAAGGCATCCTATATATACACAAACATACGCATGCGCAAGCGCATAAAATACACAAAATGCGCCAGTCAGCCGATGGCAGTGTAGTCAGATTATATGCTTAACAATCTCATTTCAGAATCATATATTGTAACAGTCGTTTGTCTAACGCAGGCTAGACCAGTGATTTGGATGTGGTAGGCCTCTAACAGTCACGAGCAGTTTTGTTCTTGCTTTTGCCCAGGATCCTGACATTAAAAAACAGCGGTTGACAGTATGGACAAGACCTGCAATGCGCAGACAAGTGCGCGGAGGTATCGTTCTTTAGAATATTTGCGTGGTCTCTCATTCGGTCCTTGACGCAGCGCCCCGTTTGCCCAATGTAGCACTTGCCACAGCTGAGGGGAATGAGGTAAACCACTCCAGTGGAGCAATGCACGTAACGCTGAACGTGCTGTACTGTGCACCCGTTCGTAGCGCCACCCGTGAGTCGAGGGCAGAGACGGGCCAGCTTTTTCGGGGCGGAAAAAAACCACTGGTACTCCGTACCTGTTCGCCACCTTCTTAACGTTGTGGCTAACCTTGTGAATGTACGGCACCACTTGTGCCTTTTTTCTAGCGTTGCGCTCGACTTCATCGCCAACCTTAGGCTTTTTGTTGCCTTTCAGCTTCGGGAGCAAAGATTCCCCCACTGACGTCAACACCGAGCGAGGGTAGCCGGCTTTTAAAATCCGCTCAATCTGATTGTCAAAACTCCTCTTGATCCCGTGAACACATGATTTCTTAAGCGCAAGGTTATGTGTTTGCGCATGCGTATGTTTGTGTATATATATAGGATGCCCTGCTTCGGAATAAATAGTTGTGATTGTAGCGCTCGTCTTTTCTTTCATCTCGGCTCTCACTGCTGTCTTTTATTTCGAGTTCTGCGCTACTAAGTATCATGTTCCGTAAACACCAACTAGCCCAAGAAGTTATTCTGAGCAATTGCAAGTTTATGTGCAATAGCATGAACTGGCCGATTGAGCGAAAAAGCCGTTGTCTGTGGCAGTGGAACGGAACCTAAATTCTCATTGACTGCGACGCCACGTCACGAATGCGCCTCGACGGAGGAGAGCGAGCGAATAAGGGGTGGAATTCACTAAGCTGCACTGTTCGTAGGCAATCGTACGCAATCTTATAGTCAAAACGTTTCTACGCTAAGATAAGGGTGCAATCGAAGTGGCAGCGCATTTAACTTACGGCGTCTTTGAGGGTGAGGAGGAATTGAAGCTCGCCTTAAACGACAAAAAATGAAAGAAGTGCGGTCAACTGATTGCTTGATGACACATCATGCATCTGTAGTTGAGCTTCCTTTCCCGGGCGTCTGCTACAGCGCCGACAAGGCAACCACACTCGTCCCCCGCACCACCGTGAAAAGAAGGGCAGCGAGAAAGTAGCACATTCCTTTCACCTTTCTGAGAGAGACATGACTGATGGACACATGGCGACATATTTGGCGCGGAAAGAGACACTCAGGCAGAGCAATTGCCGGCCAGGTCTGGCAGGCTATCCCCGCCTTTAGCAAGGTCACCATCGCCGCCCCCACCACATGACAAAAACGACTAAATGCCTTTATTCCGATAATAGTTATGCAAAGTAATCAAGCTCCATAATATAAGGTTCATAAGGGCTCAAGTCAAACGGCTCAGCGCCCGTACGTTCATCGCTACGGTATGTGATCGCGCTGCGCAAGGTTGCAAGTGCGGTTCAAAGGCTGCGCATAGGCTTAATATTGTTACGGCGCAACCAAGAGTGGCGCCAGTCAGAAGGCGAGTTGACGTGTAGAGGTGTCATCGATGTGCCCTCATAAACATTACTTCGCGCCGGTCTCGATCTTCTGGGCCCTTTTCCGACAATGAAATCTGGCAATAAGTGGGTCGTTGTACGCGATCACGCCAGCTTTGCCCACAAGCTGTACCAGTGAGGTGGCGGATTTCCTTTTATATGACATCATCATCCATCACGGCGCACCCCGGCGGCTCCTTACCGTCCCCAGTTGTTGGAGACCTTCGCTCCTGCTCTGCCGAGCACAATCATTCCACCGACTACCAACCTCACACAAACGGACTCACTGACCGGCTCAATCGCACGTTGACAGAAATGCTGTCTATGTACGTTTCGGAGGACCACAGTTATTTGGATAGCACGTTACCCTTCGTGACGTTCGCCTATTATCCGTCCCGTCACGAGACCACTGACTTTTCACCATTTTAGCTTCTGCTCGGTCGCCACCCTACCCTGCCCTTTGAAACATTGCTTCCTTCCTCGACGACCACTCCCACTGAATATGCCCAAGACGCCTTCGCCCGGGCTCACGCGGCTCGCCAGATTGCCGGATCCCGGCTCACTGATTCTCAAGCCGCGCTGAAGATACGATCCGACAGCCGACATCGAGACGTTCGATTCGCTCCTGACTCCGTTGTCCTCCTAAGGACACCATGTCGATGCATTGGCTCGTCTGCATGAAAACTGATGCCACGCTACACCAGGCCCTACACGATATTGCGTCAGCTTGGAGATTTGTGAGGTTGGTGCCTTATAGTTAGCGCCGAGACGGTGCCTTTCTAGACGGGGGTTAATGTTACGGCGCCACCAAGAGTGGCGTCAGTCAGAATAAGCCGATTGGAAATGTAAAGGTGGGCTCGGTCTCGACAGCCATCTTGTTTATGTATCGTCTATTTTGTAAATAGTGTAAATACATCTTTATATGTTAGGAATGGATGGTTACATTTTTAATCGAATTACTATTTATCTTTCGTCGGTTTAGCCTGTACTTAAATAATCGCTTTCGATGCGGGGTTTTTTGTCGATTAATCGATTAATAGACTCTTTAGTCCGGGCACTTTAAAGAGGCTGAAACACAGTTATGTACTCATGCAAGTACCTATTTTAACGTTTGAAAGGTGGGACCAGGATAACAAATACAAGCGTATAAATGTCGGATCAAGAATTCTTAATTTGTTAAAGGGCAACTATAATTGCCACTAGTGACTGGTGAAGGAATAAACAATATATGTTAAAAATGGCACTTACCGAGTGAAACCCTGTAAGATTAAACAAGAAATAGAAAAAAATGGCACTAATTACGAAACATTCCGCAAGTGAAAGGCGAGTAGTAACTGAAGTATGCAAAAATTGCAATATGAATAGGGAAAGGAGAAAATTATAGGATCATGTTATTGAACCACATGCTCTTTTCCACAGAGCGAAGGAATGTTAATTGACTGAGGTGTTTGGGTGACATCCGGCACCTTCTGTGACTGGCCAAGCAACCAGCGTGTGAGAATAGCCAGCTCCGAAGCTACAGATGTTGCTGTAATCGACAAAAACTCCATCGCTATTTCAAATACGTACTACAAACCAACGCGCATGCTGTGCCATGTCTCCAGTGGACTGGGATTGGCGCGATGATCACGACTAGGTTGTTACGGTATGCCTTCAATTTCGAAGGCATTGGGCTTTCCGAATCGTGATTCCTTTTACCTGTGCAGTTACAGCGAAGTGTCTGGTCAACGACGGTCCAGATACCATAAGAGGAGGCGCCGTATTCTGCCTAGCAAGATCCCCTTCTAGAGCACCAACCGTTTCAGAAACTTTTCCACCTGCCCAATGTTTATTAGTCAAAATTATATTAAAGCTTTTCTTCCTATTGCCTTTCCTTGCGATAAATAATTAGATGATGTTGTTAACATTCTGAAGTGCCGGGCGATCATTGCCACCACGTGAGGATGTTCGAAAACATACTTCTTGTATCGCGGGTTCAAAATCGTTGCGGCAGCGTATGGGCGCAGGTGCTCGATGCCACTAAATCATGTGTTCACTTCTGAGAGCAGCTTTTGCTGCATATTGAGAGTGATGGGGTGACGGGGCTGGAAGTTGTCGATACCCTGTAAAATAAAATAAAACAAAATTTACCACATTTTAAAGACAACAATGTTTTTTATGCCACTTTTCTTTAGCATGTATGCTGTCCAACAGTGTAAATTCAGGCATGCTTAACGGACATAGTGGCATACGAACTGCCGGCGTGTATGTGCGTACAGAGTAGCCACTCGAACTCTGAATTATGGAGTAAAGACAATACATGCTTTACGCCATACGCCATCGGGATTACATCGCTGAGTGTCACGGAACGACCCTTCGAAACCATAAGCGTGGCTTCCTCCAGCGGCTTTAGTAGGTCCTTTCGCCAAGGACGTCAAGCTCGAAACAAGAGATTAGATTGGGCGGCTTTCGCCGCTTGGCTTCTCTCGCCCTCCGCAGCTGTAAGAGCACCCGGCTGATAGGCTCGGACAACTTCAAGAAGCGTTCCTGCATCGTGCAGACTACGCATGCGTCGCACGTATCAGCGTGAACTGATTTACAGCACGAAGATTACGGCAACACGTGCCTGTGAATGCCGTTGACTATATATACCCTGGGTGTTTCCTGAATAAACGTTCTTTTCATTCTTGGATTCCGTCCAAACGATACAGTTCCAACATGTAATGGCAAGAATTCCACCTGGTTTTGACTTTATGGATTAATTTTAATGCATCATGCTCCTGCTTGCCGTCCTGGATCTGCATTTCCACCAATATTCGCGACGCAACATCGCTGTTGCGAAAGAAGCGAACAGTCCTCTTCACTTTCGTTAGCAGCGGCTGAAGGTTGACGAGGGGCATACCGTCGTCGTCGGGGGCATCGATATCAAGGACTTTCTGCAGCACAACCTCAGCCACTTGTTATTCCTCCGGCACCACCAGAACCTCACGTGCTTCAATTTCCTAAGGGGCTCTGGACACTGCTGGGCGAAATGCAAAAACGCCCGCTTGCTTGGGTTGTAGTGCACGCTAAAGAACCCCAGGTGGTGAAAATTAGTCCGGAGCCCTCCATTACGGCGTGCCTCATAATCAGAACTGGTTTTGGCACGTAAAACGCCAGAATGAAGACCAATGGTGGCAGCTTGACCTAGTTGGTTTTAGAAGATGGGCTACACAGGAAATGTGCTTATCGGCACCAAATTCTTCGCTTACAACTGTCTTAATGTGCCGCCAACCATCTGTGATGACAGCCCGGACCTTCTTGTTGCCAATATTCCACTCTTCCCACAATTCACACATTGCTACGCGACGATTCAAACTTGTTTCCTTTCTGGCATGTACTTAACGCCAGTTTCGACATTCACTAGTTTGGTACCGAAAAACAGTAAGGCAGTGTTTATAAGAGTACGTACCGAGAAGATATTGTTACGCGTCATGCCAAAGAAAAACGGTTTCTCATTTTTTTTCAAATTTTCCAGAAAATATTTACCTTATAGTAAAATGAACCGTGAGGCCGTACGACCGCAATGTACTCTCATGCATCCAAATATCAGCCGTGAGGTTCAGATGATCAGCTGCTTGAATTCTCCGTCCATAATGTGCCCTGAGCTCTTCGTACTTCGCCTCGAGGCACTTTGTGACAGTAGGCTCAGTGGGAGGTTTGTAGAGTGGCTGCGATGCCTTTACGAACGTCTTGAAGCCGTCCATGGTTGTGCTCAAAGGCAAGTTGTCGTACGCGATCATGTATCCGAGAGCAGCAGTAGTATTCTCTTCAAGGACTCCTCCTGAAAAGCACCAACAGATAAAGTCACCTCGCCGTAGCCCTGGATAAGCTCCTCTTCTCGCTCTGCGAAAGTCACCAATCGCAAGTACAAAGACTTACTTGCAAACACAATAGCGCTGGAGAGGCACTGTTTTCATGGGTCCCGCAAATGAGGAAGAACCAGAGCCGCGACTGCTTGTAGAGGCATTAGTGGGTTTTCTAGTTGCAACCCCAGTGAATATCTTACGTGAATCTGTTACATTAGATACAACGGTTTCGCGAAAGCTCTACTCACATATCCCTCGTTTTTTTAGAGCCCCAAGTGATATATCAATTGTATCCGCTTTATATGTTCTTTATATGTATATGGCAAGAAAAATGAAGAAAGCGCGTGAGAATTCAGATCGCCCATTAGAAGAGACAAGAAACATTGAGATGATTCCCAACTTTCATAAAATTTCCCACGGGCTGAAAATAGTGTCCCAAAAATTCGGCGTTAACTTGGTCTTTTCGGCCCCCCGAAAGCTTTCTGTCCTTTGCGCCCGCATCTCCGGCCGTGAACGAGATTAAGCCTGCAAAACCAAGCACCGAACAGAATTCACTAAGTGCGCGGTGGGGGTGCTTTATTCAATCCCCATGGCTTGTGGGAAAGTATATATCGGCCAGGCAGGGCAATGCTTAAATGAACGCCTCAGACAACACAACACGCTTCGATCGGGTACAGGAAGCAACATGGCGTTGCATGTGAAAGATTGCTACCGCTGCCCGCCTTTGTTTTACAGCACTAGCAGCAATAGCAGCACTAACTGCTTGAAGCGTTTTATATCAAAAAGAACGAGCGGGTTTGCATGAGCGACTCTTCCGCGTTTATCACAGAGAAAGAGTGGCGGTTTTTATTTATGTATGTATTTTTTGAAGTGCCCGTAGGGCATTGCGTAAGGGGGGGGGGAAGAATCCCAACAGTGAATACACAACCAGATGAAAACGAAAAAGTACAATACATGGTAAAATTTTTAATGCAAATTTAAAAGAAAATGTGAGCACATATTACAGTAAAGAAGAGAAGACTAAGCAATGCGGAAATAACAAGAAGAGATACGGTGTACAGTTTAAAGAACACAATAAAATAAAAAGCGCATGGATACGTACATAATTCGTCAAAGCGTGTTATAGGAGATGTAAGGCAAACAAAATGTAACAAACAAAAAGGAAACGAAATCCTTAACAGGAAATCAGGGGTGAAAAAACTTCAAAATATGAACTCAGACATGCTAAACAATGGTCTCAGTGAAATGTGTAATAAGTTGTTGATGGAATGTATCAGGATCAGACAGAGATGCGATGTTGTCTGGTAGGTTATTCCATAATCTGATGGCTCGTGGAAGTGCATATGAATTAAAAGTTGAAGTGTCACCATAGATCCGTGTAAAACTCAAATTATTGTGCAATCTTTTGGACGTGCCAGATGGGACATCGAGGTGAATGGAACATAATCTACTGGAGTATTGGAGTGTACATACTTGTGAAATAATGTTTGTAGAGCGATGTCACGGCCTGTGCCTAAAGATTGGAGAGAAAGATCAGTTTTAATCTGAGTGACGCTTGAATGGTAGCTATGGTTTCTCCAGATGAATCGTGTGGCTCTATTTTTGATGGATTCTAATGTGGTCACCATGTTGTTATGATAGGGCGACCAAATGGAGGAAACAAACTCAAGTTGTGGGCGAACAAAAGTGAGGTAAGCTAGTTTGCGAATATTAGCAGATGAATTTCTGAGGTTATGGCGCAGCTACCCTAAAGACTTAGAGGCGACGGCGCAGATGAATGTGATATGAAATGACCATGGAAGATCTGATTAAAGGATAACACCGAGATATTTGTAATGGAGACGTGAGGCAGTATAGATGTCTTGAATATTACATGTATTGCTAGAATGATTATGTTTGCGGCTAAACGAGATGACTTCACATTTCGATACGCTAAGTGTCATTAACCATGTCTTGCACCCCTCCTTGATAAGATAAAGATCTGATTGAAGTGCCAGGTGGTCATTAGCAGATTTAATGGGGCGGTAGACGATAGAATCATCCGCGGAAATTCGCATACCGGAAGAAATGTTATTACGTAAATCATTATATAGATAAATAATAATGGACCAACTACCCTGCCCTGTGGCACACCCGAGGTAACTGAGGAAAGATTAGAGGACAGATTATTAACAAGTATGAACTGTTGGCGATGCGAAAGGAAGTTACGAAGCTATAATAAAGTTAACGAGTCTAGACGGAGTGATGATAATTTTGAAATCATGCGGCAGGGAACGACGCGGTCGAACGCTTTGGCGAACTCAAGAAGTATACAATCAGTTTGCAGGTTATCGTTCATATTAAAATGCAAGTCATTCGTTAGTTCGAATAACTCTGTTTCGCAGGAATGATTCTTTCTAAACCCATGTTGATAGCGTAAAAAAGTTATTGTGCTCAAGATGACTAAAACATTAGATGCGATTATATGTTCTAGCATTTTGCAGCAAATTCACGTAAGAGATATAGAACGGTAATTTTCAGCTGAGGTTTTGTTTCCAGGTTTAAAAATGGGCATTACTTTAGCTATCTCTCAGTCAGAGGGCAGTATTCCAGTAGCTAAGGATGGCTGAAAAATGTGAAATAAAAATTTACTAGACACTGAAAAGGTATCTTTTATTATTTTAGAATAAAGGCCATCAATACCGGTTGAAGTATAGACTTTAAGGTTATCTATGACACACATGATGCCTTCTTCAGTTATTTCAATGGGTGTTATGTAGTGGTAATCAAGATCGGGAACTTCAGGAAGATTAGAGTGAACTTCTGAAGTGAACACAGATGAGAAGAAGGTGTTGAATGTAGCGGGGCACTTATTGTCTGGGATGGGAGTGCTGTTACTTTGTAGGGAAATGGAACTAGTGTCGCGATCAGGGCATATTTGCTTCAAAAATTTCTTAGGATTAGCTTTCATAAGTGATGTAAGCTCATGTGTAAAATATTTATCTTTCGCAGCGGGTAAGGCAGAGCAATATGATTTTAGACAGACATTGTATCTATCCAAGGTGAACGGGTACCCGCACGCATGGCCGTCTGATATAACCGCTTATCTTGTTCCTTAATTAGTTGCTTAAGCTTCCTAGTGAATCAAGGGTTACATTTATCTTTAGTTATTATGATTAGAGGGACATACTGGCTGACCAAAGATGAAACCCTATCTCTAAAGAGTGTCCAGTTTTCTTCAATGCCTCGGCTGTGAAATGAAGGTAAAAAATGCATGGTAAAACGTTTCAAGTTCGGTGTTGATAGCTGAGAAATTAGCTTTATTGTAATCGCAAACTTTCTTCGTCACATAGCCCGTACACGGAACTGGAATGTCTAAATTTAGCTGAAGTAAATGGTGATCACTGAATCCATCCAAGCGTGTTACCTCGTTTATGGTTTCTGGTGCTGTTGCAAGTATTAGATCCAATATGTTGGTCTCACGGGTGGGTTGGTTAATGACTTGAGACAGGTTGTAATCAAGCGTCAAGTTACAGAATTCTGTTGAAATATGACAAGATGATGATAGTTGAGCCCAGTTGATTAAAGGGTAATTAAAATCTCCGATTAGATAGATGCTATCAGTAGGACATAGCTCAGTTGCCTTAGTAATACTGATGCGCAGCTCATTAACAAACGAATGACCAGAATCTAGCGGATGGTAACAAGCGCCTATCAATAACTTAACGGAGTATATAAACAGGCTGCCCAGACAATTTCGAGATTGTAATCAGTGTTAACTAAGTATGATGTTATTCCCTTCTTTATTGCTAGAAGGACGCCACCGCCTCTTTTATGAAAACGGTCACACCTGTATGTTATATAAATGTGCATCGGGAAGAATTTAATCATCTGTAATGTTAGGATTCAACCATGTTTCTGTAAGAATGACGATGTGCGATCCACTGTCGTCTAGGAACGAAGAGATCAGATCGCGTTTAGGCACGAGGCTGTGGATGTTTGCATATGACAATGATAGTGAATAATGATTGATACGTGCACTCGATTCGTGGGGATCATTTGCACATTTACTGTGGCCTAGCTATCTGCTTGTCGGCACAACACTGTCTGTGATGGTGTCATATACGAAGGTCTTAGCTGCCATGTGCAGTTTATCAAAAGACAACCTGAAAGGCTTGTTTTGCACCTTAGCAAATGCGTAAAGCTTATTTCTTATTCTTCGCGTTTAGAGCGAGAAATCATCCCCGATGGAAAAGGGAGTACCCTTCAGTTTACACGCACATGAAAGAATATGCACTTTGTCCTTAAAATACGTCAATTTCGCTATAATTGGTCTACGCTTCTTATCATCGTACTTCCCTAGTATGTGTACTCGCTCAAACTGTGTGCTTGTTGTTGTTAAGCCGAGCTTTTCTGAACAAAATTCAGTGTTTTTTGTTGAGATGCTGCCCAGTCTTCGTTACGATCGTCTTCCATTTCAAAGAAAAGAAGACTGCACCGTCGCAAGCGATTCTCGGCGTTATCGCACCTGGATGTTATTAATGGAAGCTGTTGTGAGACAGAACCAAGAGCATGTTCAGGTGTTCCGACCTCATCGGAACTTTGATTGCCGATTGATGTTTCCAGCGTTGCTATGCTTTCATTGAAACGGTTTACCTCACTCTGTTAAACTGCCTCCTGTTCGTTCGCAGATTTAGCTTCCCCTCCTCAGTCTTGCGCCTCTCCAGCGCGGCCACTCTTTCAGTCAAGTGCTTAATTGCGTTCTCAGCTGCAGCCTCCCTCTCTATGGAACAGTTGAGCTCCCTTAGCAAAGTATCTCGGCCTTCTTCCAGCTTTCGGGTTGTTTCGAGCACGGATGCATACGCTTCATCGAATTTCTGCAATGTTTCTAAGACAACGGCAAATTACTCAGCTTCAGCCGTCGTCATGGAACCGGGATTAGACTCAATGTCACGCGAAAGCATCAGAAGTACATCAGACAGTGACCGTCACAAACAGTTTTGCAGACCGAATAATCACTTGGACACACAGAAGAAGCTCTGGCGGGCAAGACACCGCGAACAGACAGTAATTGCTGCTTCTAATACATGATGCAGATTTCATGTAACTGACTTGGAAAACGAGCGGGTGTGAGCGCATCGTCGCTTGCGCGGCCTCATGCCCAAATGGTGTTGCCTTTGTTGCGCATTTATATGCCGTGCTGATTGCTTCAGTCGTCATCGCCGTATGTTGCCACATTGAATAGAAAGTTGGGACCAGATGCGGTGGCAAGGAATCCAAGGCAGGCCATGGCAGGAATAGAACGTACGAGGTGAGCTGGCAGGAATCAAGAAGTCCAGCGCAAACGGCCCATGTGACAGCAGTCTGGAAAACGAGCGGGTGTGAGCGCATCGTCGCTTGCGCGGTGTCATGTCCCTATCCCGGTTCTGTAACGCACGTCTCCCATGACTACTCCAAGTAGTCATGGTAGATAGTTATCGGGGTTTGTTTGACTTCTTCAATGTGACTGATTGGTTTTCTTCTTCTGCACGTGCACTTGCACAGGAAAAGCGGTGTATAAAAGTTCGTGGATGCTTTAAATAATCAGTTCTAAATACGGCGACTGTGTCTGTGTGTGCCTTCTTCTGGTCCTGCGTCTTGGTTTTCGCTGGTTTTTTTTTTTTTTGCTGTAGTATATGTACTATTAGGTCGAAGTGACAGAACTTTGACAGAACTGTGACAAAACTGTGATGCTTTTGCCATTGCTTATTTGAAAAATGACGAAATTTATCGAAAATTCGCAACCAACTGTCACTAGATTTTAACTTTTTCTTTCAAATGCAACAAACCTCAGCAAACTGGGTGCAGTGATTGCCGAGAAAAATGATTTCTCCTTTCTGATGTATTTACATAGGAGCCTCCGAGCTAAAGCTTTCTCTGGAATAGCTAATAAATAAAAACTTACCTGGACAGGCTGATTGGCGCCCGGAGCAGGAGGAGGATCGTCGACATCGTCGTCATGGTTGCCTTTCCTTGTAGGACGGCCCTTTGGAACGTTTATGAATTGCGCGTGCAGCAGGTGGTATCGCAGGGTTTTCGTCTCCGGCTTAGAATACTGCTTGCTGCATTTATCAGACTTGGCACTCTTGGTCTTCCCACATTCAGGCAACAATCTCCACACCGCACTTCTCTTCCGATCCCATGGCATTATGACCTGACAAAGGTAGCACAACAATACGCACGAAAATGCAATCGCGACTTCAAAACAAAGAGCGGCCCACGCCTGTTTACGCTAATGGCCAACCAGCACACACATAGGTTCGAGTTGGAGGCGGTAGACGGAGAGGGAGGAGAAATTAGAATAGAGCATCGCAGCAAGACTGACATCAAGAAGTAACGGCCCATCACGGGATCGCCACACACGAGCGCGTGGTAGGTTTAGAGCTCCCCCTCTGCATGGTGCAGGGCAGCAGTGCAGCTGAACGGGTGTGCACCATTTTGAAACTACTGCGAACCAAACATTATCGGCCAATACGTTGTCTCTCAGAGCCACGTGCTGACCCTATACTGCGAGGTAAAAAGCGAAGGAAATGGCTTGACCGTGAGTTCGCTTGCCAAGCCTTGCTGCCTCACGTAATGCTCTCCCCTAGTTTATTTCTTCCTCCACGGGAGCGGCCTCTCTCCGGCCACAGGCGGTCTGTGTGACGTGTGGGTAAAGCGGAGAAGCATTTGACCAGTTTGGCAGAACTCGGGAAGACAGTCGACAGTTGGTCTCGGTCTTCCCAGCCGCGCTGTTGTTGCACGTAGTCCGTATTCGATAATACGATTACAAAATTTTCGCGTCACTTTTGTCATTGTCTGAAAAACGATCAACCGAACTGGTATAATTGTTTGACAACGACAGCTTTGGTCTCATCAAGCCACTTAAATTTTACTTCATCTGTGAGCCTGCAGCTATAGCAAGAACATCACTGTGCGGTCGTGTTAGCAACTGCTGCGACTGCGCAGCCCTGGACCCATGAGTAAAATCAACGACTTTCGGACTGCCAGATAGCTTCCACGGCGATATCTGCCACGTATCTGCAGCACATCGAGGTGGATTCCTGTATTGGCGCTGCGGGCGACTGCATATAACCCAAGAACCGCTGCGACCGAGCATCATTTGGCAACGACAGCTGTGGTCTCTTCAAGCCACTTAAATTTTACTTCAACTGTGTGCTGGAACTTGCAGCTATAGCAAGAACATCACTGTGCGGTCGTGTTAGCAACTGCTGCGACTGCGTAGACCTGGACGCATGAGTAAAGTCAACAACGTTCGGACTGCCAGATAGCTCCCACGGCGATATCTGCCACGTATCTGCAGCAGATCGAGGTGGATTCCTGTATTGGCGCTGCGGGCGACTACATATATCGCAAGAACCGCTGCGACCGAGCATCATTTGGCGACGACAACTGTGGTCTCTTCAAGCCACTTGAATTTTACTTCAACTGTGTGCTGGAACCTGCAGCTATAGCAAGAACATCACTGTGCGGTCGGGTTAGCAACTGCTGCGACTGCGTAGACCTGGAACCATGAATAACGTCAACGACTTTCGGACTGCCAGATAGCTCCCACGGCGATATCAGCCACGTATC
Organism: Dermacentor silvarum; assembly: GCF_013339745.2. NCBI lineage: Eukaryota > Metazoa > Arthropoda > Arachnida > Ixodida > Ixodidae > Dermacentor > Dermacentor silvarum. Next base: position 169,618,773 of record NC_051160.1, read on the forward strand.
TGCAGCACATCGAGGTGGATTCCCGTATTGGCGCTGCGGGCGACTACATATAACCCAAGAACTGCTGCCACCGAGCATCATTTGGCGACGACAGCTGTGGTCTCTTCAAGCCACTTGAATTTTACTTCAACTGTGTGCTGGAACCTGCAGCTATAGCAAGAACATCACTGTGCGGTCGTGTTAGCAACTGCTGCGACTGCGTAGACCTGGAACCATGAATAACGTCAACTACTTTCGGACTGCCAGATAGCTCCCACGGCGATATCTGCCACGTATCTGCAGCAGATCGAGGTGGATTCCTGTATTGGCGCTGCGGGCGACTACATATATCGCAAGAACCGCTGCGACCGAGTATCATTTGGCAACGACAGCTGTGGTCTCTTCAAGCCACTCAAATTTTACTTCAACTGTGTGCTGGAACCTGCAGCTATAGCAAGAACATCACTGTGCGGTCGTGTTAGCAACTGCTGCGACTGCGTAGACCTGGAACCATGAATAACGTCAACGACTTTCGGACTGCCAGATAGCTCCCACGGCGATATCAGCCACGTATCTGCAGCACATCGAGGTGGATTCCCGTATTGGCGCTGCGGGCGACTACATATAACCCAAGAACCGCTGCCACCGAGCATCATTTGGCGACGACAGCTGTGGTCTCTTCAAGCCACTTGAATTTTACTTCAACTGTGTGCTGGAACCTGCAGCTATAGCAAGAACATCACTGTGCGGTCGTGTTAGCAACTGCTGCGACTGCGCAGACCTGGACGCATGAGTAAGGTCAACGACTTTCGGACTGCCAGATAGCTCCCACGGCGATATCTGCCACGTATCTGCAGCAGATCGAGGTGGATTCCTGTATTGGCGCTGCGGGCGACTACATATATCGCAAGAACCGCTGCGACCGAGTATCATTTGGCAACGACAGCTGTGGTCTCTTCAAGCCACTCAAATTTTACTTCAACTGTGTGCTGGGGCCTGCAGCTATAGCAAGAACATCACTGTGCGGTCGTGTTAGCAACTGCTGCGACTGCGCAGACCTGGAACCATGAATAACGTCAACGACTTTCGGACTGCCAGATAGCTCCCACGGCGATATCAGCCACGTATCTGCAGCACATCGAGGTGGATTCCCGTATTGACGCTGCGACCGAGTATCATTTGGCAACGACAGCTGTGGTCTCTTCAAGCCACTCAAATTTTACTTCAACTGTGTGCTGGAACCTGCAGCTATAGCAAGAACATCACTGTGCGGTCGTGTTAGCAACTGCTGCGACTGCGCAGACCTAGACCATGAATAACGTCAACGACTTTCGGACTGCCAGATAGCTCCCACGGCGATATCAGCCACGTATCTGCAGCACATCGAGGTGGATTCCCGTATTGGCGCTGCGGGTGACTACATATAACCAAAGAGCCGCTGCGACCGAGCATCATTTGGCAACGCAGCTGTGGTCTCTTCAAGCCACTTAAATTTTACTTCATCTGTGTGCCTGCAGCTATAGCAAGAACATCACTGTGCGGTCGTGTTAGCAACTTCTGCGACTGCGCAGACCTGGACCCATGAGTAAAGTCAACGACTTTCGGACTGCCAGATAGCTCCCACGGCGATATCTGCCACGTATCTGCAGCACATCGAGGTGGATTTCTGTATTGGAGCTGCGGGCGACTACATATAACCAGCGAGCCGCTGCGACCGAGCATCATTTGGCAACGCAGCTGTGGTCTCTTCAAGCCACTTAAATTTTACTTCATCTGTGTGCCTGCAGCTATAGCAAGAACATCACTGTGTGGTCGTGTTAGCAACTGCTGCGACTGCGTAGACCTGGAACCATGAATAAAGTCAACGACTTTCGGACTGCCAGATAGCTCCCACGGCGATATCAGCCACGTATCTGCAGCACATCGAGGTGGATTCCCGTATTGGCGCTGCGGGCGACTACATATAACCCAAGAACCGCTGCGACCGAGCATCATTTGGCGACGACAGCTGTGGTCTCTTCAAGCCACTTGAATTTTACTTCAACTGTGTGCTGGAACCTGCAGCTATAGCAAGAACATCACTGTGCGGTCGTGTTAGCAACTGCTGCGACTGCGCAGACCTGGACGCATGAGTAAAGTCAACAACGTTCGGACTGCCAGATAGCTCCCACGGCGATATCTGCCACGTATCTGCAGCACATCGAGGTGGATTCCTGTATCGGCGCTGCGGGTGACTACATATAACCAAAGAGCCGCTGCGACCGAGCATCATTTGGCAACGCAGCTGTGGTCTCTTCAAGCCACTTAAATTTTACTTCATCTGTGTGCCTGCAGCTATAGCAAGAACATCACTGTGCGGTCGTGTTAGCAACTTCTGCGACTGCGCAGACCTGGACCCATGAGTAAAGTCAACGACTTTCGGACTGCCAGATAGCTCCCACGGCGATATCTGCCACGTATCTGCAGCACATCGAGGTGGATTCCCGTATTGGCGCTGCGGGTGACTACATATAACCAAAGAGCCGCTGCGACCGAGCATCATTTGGCAACGCAGCTGTGGTCTCTTCAAGCCACTTAAATTTTACTTCATCTGTGTGCTGGAACCTGCAGCTATAGCAAGAACATCACTGTGCGGTCGTGTTAGCAACTGCTGCGACTGCGCAGACCTGGACCCATGAATAAAGTCAACGACTTTCGGACTGCCAGATAGCTCCCACGGCGATATCTGCCATGTATCTGCAGCACATCGAGGTGGATTTCTGTATTGGCGCTGCGGGCGACTACATATAACCAAAGAGCCGCTGCGACCGAGCATCATTTGGCAACGCAGCTGTGGTCTCTTCAAGCCACTTAAATTTTACTTCATCTGTGTGCTGGAACCTGCAGCTATAGCAAGAACATCACTGTGCGGTCGTGTTAGCAACTGCTGCGACTGCGCAGACCTGGACCCATGAATAAAGTCAACGACTTTCGGACTGCCAGATAGCTCCCACGGCGATATCTGCCACGTATCTGCAGCACATCGAGGTGGATTTCTGTATTGGCGCTGCGGGTGACTACATATAACCAAAGAGCCGCTGCGACCGAGCATCATTTGGCAACGCAGCTGTGGTCTCTTCAAGCCACTTGAATTTTACTTCAACTGTGTGCTGGAACCTGCAGCTATAGCAAGAACATCACTGTGCGGTCGTGTTAGCAACTGCTGCGACTGCGCAGACCTGGACGCATGAGTAAAGTCAACAACGTTCGGACTGCCAGATAGCTCCCACGGCGATATCTGCCATGTATCTGCAGCACATCGAGGTGGATTTCTGTATTGGCGCTGCGGGTGACTACATATAACCCAAGAACCGCTGCCACCGAGCATCATTTGGCAACGCAGCTGTGGTCTCTTCAAGCCACTTGAATTTTACTTCAACTGTGTGCTGGAACCTGCAGCTATAGCAAGAACATCACTGTGCGGTCGTGTTAGCAACTGCTGCGACTGCGCAGACCTGGACCCATGAATAAAGTCAACGACTTTCGGACTGCCAGATAGCTCCCACGGCGATATCTGCCATGTATCTGCAGCACATCGAGGTGGATTTCTGTATTGGCGCTGCGGGTGACTACATATAACCCAAGAGCCGCTGCGACCGAGCATCATTTGGCAACGCAGCTGTGGTCTCTTCAAGCCACTTGAATTTTACTTCAACTGTGTGCTGGAACCTGCAGCTATAGCAAGAACATCACTGTGCGGTCGTGTTAGCAACTGCTGCGACTGCGCAGACCTGGACCCATGAGTAAGTCAACAACGTTCGGACTGCCAGATAGCTCCCACGGCGATATCTGCCATGTATCTGCAGCACATCGAGGTGGATTTCTGTATTGGCGCTGCGGGTGACTACATATAACCCAAGAGCCGCTGCGACCGAGCATCATTTGGCAACGCAGCTGTGGTCTCTTCAAGCCACTTGAATTTTACTTCAACTGTGTGCTGGAACCTGCAGCTATAGCAAGAACATCACTGTGCGGTCGTGTTAGCAACTGCTGCGACTGCGCAGACCTGGACCATGAATAAAGTCAACGACTTTCGGACTGCCAGATAGCTCCCACGGCGATATCTGCCATGTATCTGCAGCACATCGAGGTGGATTTCTGTATTGGCGCTGCGGGTGACTACATATAACCCAAGAGCCGCTGCGACCGAGCATCATTTGGCAACGCAGCTGTGGTCTCTTCAAGCCACTTGAATTTTACTTCAACTGTGTGCTGGAACCTGCAGCTATAGCAAGAACATCACTGTGCGGTCGTGTTAGCAACTGCTGCGACTGCGCAGACCTGGACCCATGAATAAAGTCAACGACTTTCGGACTGCCAGATAGCTCCCACGGCGATATCTGCCACGTATCTGCAGCACATCGAGGTGGATTTCTGTATTGGCGCTGCGGGTGACTACATATAACCAAAGAGCCGCTGCGACCGAGCATCATTTGGCAACGCAGCTGTGGTCTCTTCAAGCCACTTGAATTTTACTTCAACTGTGTGCTGGAACCTGCAGCTATAGCAAGAACATCACTGTGCGGTCGTGTTAGCAACTGCTGCGACTGCGCAGACCTGGACGCATGAGTAAAGTCAACAACGTTCGGACTGCCAGATAGCTCCCACGGCGATATCTGCCACGTATCTGCAGCACATCGAGGTGGATTTCTGTATTGGCGCTGCGGGTGACTACATATAACCAAAGAGCCGCTGCGACCGAGCATCATTTGGCAACGCAGCTGTGGTCTCTTCAAGCCACTTGAATTTTACTTCAACTGTGTGCTGGAACCTGCAGCTATAGCAAGAACATCACTGTGCGGTCGTGTTAGCAACTGCTGCGACTGCGCAGACCTGGACGCATGAGTAAGGTCAACAACGTTCGGACTGCCAGACAGCTCCCACGGCGATATCTGCCACGTATCTGCAGCACATCGAGGTGGATTTCTGTATTGGCGCTTCGGGTGACTACATATATCGCAAGAACCGCTGCGACCGAGTATCATTTGGCAACGACAGCTGTGGTCTCTTCAAGCCACTCAAATTTTACTTCAACTGTGTGCTGGAACCTGCAGCTATAGCAAGAACATCACTGTGCGGTCGTGTTAGCAACTGCTGCGACTGCGTAGACCTGGAACCATGAATAACGTCAACGACTTTCGGACGGCCAGATAGCTCCCACGGCGATATCAGCCACGTATCTGCAGCACATCGAGGTGGATTCCTGTATTGGCGCTGCGGGTCACTACATATAACCAAAGAGCCGCTGCGACCGAGCATCATTTGGCAACGCAGCTGTGGTCTCTTCAAGCCACTTAAATTTTACTTCATCTGTGTGCCTGCAGCTGAAGCAAGAACATCACTGTGCGGTCGTGTTAGCAACTGCTGCGACTGCGCAGACCTGGACCCATGAGTAAAGTCAACGACTTTGGGACTGCCAGATAGCTCCCACGGCGATATCTGCCACGTATCTGCAGCAGATCGAGGTGGATTCCTGTATTGGCGCTGCGGGCGACTACATATTGTCGCGATACAACGCGAACAGAAGACAGGGAGACGTTCTTCAAGAACAGCACAGGACGACCTGTTCAAACAAAACAGAACAGACACACGTCTTCTTTCTCTAATAATCCCATTGACCCACTAGACGGAGTCCGCTAATGCCCCCATCGTCGTCGTCGTCTGCCTGTAGAGCACGCGTGTCATTTGTCCCTCCCTAAAAGAGCATCGCCCCGATGCTAGACCAGAAACGTCACTTGCGGAAGTGAGGGTCCCTCGCATAGTCATTCGCTCACATACGGCTTCATGCGCACAACATGCACAAGTTCAGGGGGGTGCGGGCGGCGCCGCGTACAGTTGGGACTATCAGGGACGACCTCGTAGGTGACATCACTGAGTCGCCGCAATACTCGATATGGGCCGAAGTATCGCCTTAACAGCTTCTCGGAGAGGCCTCGTTTCCGTATTGGTGTCCAAACCCACACTAGGTCGCCGACTTCATAGGTTATGGTTCTACGGTGAGCATCATAGCGGCCTGCGTCGTAGTCTTGCTGCTGGCAGATCCGCAAGCGCGCGAGCTGCCGAGCCTCTTCGGCGCGTTGGGTAAACACATCGGCGTCCGTGTCAGTGTCGTCAAATTGGTGTGGAAGCATAGCATCCAACATCGTTCGTACATCCCGGCCGTGAACAAGGCTGAACGGAGTCATGCGCGTCGTCTCTTGTTTCGCGGTGTTGTATGCAAACGTGATATAAGGGAGCATGTCATCCCAATTTTTATGTTCGACATCCACGTACATTGAAAGCATGTCTTCAATTGTTTTGTTGAGGCGCTCCGTCAATCCGTTGGTTTGTGGATGGTAGGCAGTCGACTTCCGATGAGCCGTTCCACTTAGCAGCAAGACGTGATCTAAAAGCGCAGCTGTGAAAGCGGTGCCTCGGTCGGTTATTACGACGCGTGGTGCACCGTGTCGCAACACAACATTCTCGATGAAAAATCGCGCCACCTCGGCTGCTGTGCCTCTCTGGATGGCCTTTGTTTCAGCGTAACGTGTCAGGTAGTCGGTTGCGACGAGAACAAAGCGATTTCCCGCAGTAGAAGTAGGAAGTGTACCCAAAATATCCATTCCGATTTGAGGAAATGGTGTTCGTGGAACCTGAACAGGTTGTAGGAGGCCGGCTGGTTTCGTCGGGGGCGACTTGCGCCTCTGGCAGTCGAGACAAGTGCGAACGTGATGTTTCACGGCGGTGGTAAGTCTCGGCCAGTAGTAGCTTTGCCGCACTCTGCCCAATGTTCGCGTGTAGCCTAAGTGACCAGAAGTCACCTCGTTGTGACAGGCTTGAAGTACTTCCATACGAAGAGCTGCAGGAATGACGAGCAGATAGGGGGATCCGGTCGAAGAAAAGTTTCTTTTGTAAAGGACGTTGGCCCGTAAACAAAACGATGACAATCCTCTTGCGAAAACTCTAGGTGCTTTCGCAGATCTTCCTTCTAAGTAATTGATTAGACCAAGCAACTCAGGGTCGTCCCGTTGTTGTTGAGCGACGGCGGAGGTGTCCAGAACACAAAGAAATGCTGTTTCATTTTCTTCGAGTGAACAAGCCGACTCTATCGGTGATCGAGACAGGCAGTCAGCATCCGTATGTCGCTTCCCCGACTTGTACGTGACTGTCATGTCAAATTCCTGCAGCCTTAGGCTCCAACGCGCCAATCGTCCAGAAGGATCTTTAAGGTTCGTCAACCAACACAGTGAATGGTGGTCGCTGACAACTTTGAATGGGCGGCCATACAAATATGGGCGAAATTTCATAACCGCCCATACCACGGCGAGGCATTCCTTCTCAGTTGTGGAATAATTTGCCTCTGTGCGTGAGAGCGTTCTGCTTGCGTAGGCAATCACTCTTTCCGTGTCCTCCTGCCGTTGCACAAGAACAGCTCCCAAGCCAACATTGCTGGCATCAGTGTGGAGCAATGTAGGAGCGGTCTTATCAAAGTGGGCCAGTACTGGAGGTGTCTGGAGACGTTGCCGCAAGACGTTAAATGCACTTTGCTCTTCGTCGCCCCATACAAAAGCAACGTCGTCTCTCGTGAGGCGAGTTAACGGCGACGCAATGTGAGCAAAATCTGAAATAAAGCGCCGGTAATAGGCGCAGAGACCGAGGAAGCGCCTGACAGCCTTTTTATCGGATGGTACGGGAAACTGGGCGACGGCGGCAAGTTTTTCGGGATCTGGGCGGACACCGGCGTGACTGACGACGTGGCCAAGAAACTGTAGTTCCGCAAAGCCAAAGTGGCACTTCTCCGGCTTCAGGGTGAGGCCGGCGGATCGTATGGACTGCAAAACCGCTTCAAGCCGTGCGAGATGTTCGTCGAACGTTGCGGAGAACACGATGACGTCGTCGAGGTACACTAAGCAGGTTTTCCACTTCAGACCCGAAAGCACAGTATCCATGAGGCGTTGGAACGTAGCAGGGGCAGAGCACAAGCCGAAAGGCAAAACCTTAAATTCGTATAGGCCATCTGGCGTCACAAAAGCAGTTTTTTCACGGTCCCTCGGGTCTACCTCAATTTGCCAATATCCGCTCTTTAAGTCCATGGAAGAGAAGTAACGTGCGTGTCGAAGCCTGTCGAGGGAATCGTCGATACGGGGAAGTGGGTACACGTCTTTCTTCGTCACCTGATTTAGTTTTCGGTAGTCCACACAGAAACGCAAGCTGCCGTCTTTTTTCTTGACTAGAACTACAGGGGATGCCCAGGGACTCGTTGATGGTTGGATCACGTCGTCTTCAAGCATTTTCGTCACCTGTTGTTGTATGGCTTCACGTTCTCTGGGAGCCACACGATAAGGATTTTGGTGAATTGGTCTTGCCGTATCCTCTGTAATTATTCGGTGCTTTGTTAGAGGCGTCCGACCGACTCTTGACGTCGACGCAAAGCAGTCGTTGAACTTGGCTAGTAGCGTACGAAGCCGTTCGCGTTCGTGCTGTGGCAAAACAGTGCTGACGTCAAGTGCAGGAGCTGGGTCTGGTGTAGGCGCTTCTTCGAGTAGTGAACAGCAGCCGCGAACATCCGCAACACCGTCAAAATAAGCCACAGCCGTGCCTTTTGGAAGGTGCCGTCGCTCTGTGCTAAAATTTGTTAGCAATAAATTCGTGCGCCCGTCGGTGACATTTACAATTCCTCGTGCGACAGAGATACCGTGAGTAAACAACAAAATGGTTATTTGGTCGGCAACTCCTTCGCAATGAAACGGTACGTCACATGCCACGGAAACAAGGATACATGACCGAGGTGGGATTAAGACGTCGTCTTCTGTTAGACGAAAGGAGTTGTGTTGCGGCGATAAGCAATGAACTAAACCAGGGCTTTTATAAAACGTCACCATGCGGTCTGGGATGTTAATTACGGCGCCATATTCTCTTAGAAAATCCATTCCAATAATCAAATCTTTACAGCACACGGGAAGAATTATGAAAGCGGCCACGAACGACGAATCTCCAATGTTAAGCCTAGCAGTACATCTTCCAGTAGGCATCAGCAATTGTCCACCTGCCGTCCTTATGTGAGGTCCCGCCCATGGCGTCTGTACTTTCTTCAGGCGGAGGGCGAGTTCCCGACTCATTATAGAGAAGTCGGCACCAGTGTCGACTAACGCTGTCACCGGCTGTCCATCCACGAAAATATCAAGGTCGGCGCTCACAATTTCTTCGGGGTCAGTGGTTATCGGCTTCTCGGCGTTCTGCAGCGGGAGAGTTGGGGGCTTTTTATGGTCTTGCGGCGGGCCTGCAACCTTACCCCCAGAGGTCGCCGCCTTTAGTTTCCCCGGCGGGGACTGGGTGACCTTCGTCTTTGAACGTCAGCAAAAGAGCGTCCAGCAGGCAGCTCGCGTGGAGGGGTTGGAGAGCGTGACCGACGGCCGAAATCAGTTCGATCATTGGGCGCAGATGCTTGATTCGGGTGCGCTATGGGAGGAAAAGCAGCGTCGTCGCGCCGTAGCACGGAGTCGTCATTTGTGCGTCGAACATCAGACCACGGACGAAGAGGGCGAAATGACGAGTCGCGATGCCAGCAATGGCGCGAAATATGGCCGGCACCCCCGCAGTTGAAACAGAGAGGACGGTTATCGGCGGTGCGCCACGCGTCGGATCTGCGATATTGTGGCAGTCTCGTAGGGTCATTTTGCGGCGTGGCCCACGGCGCGGCGAATGACGGCTGGCGGTATGACTGCATCGGCATCACGGGTGCGCGCCTTAAAGCCTCCTCTTGTGGCGGCGACCAAGGAGCGGCTGTCGGAGGCTGGTGGTACGGCGGTGTGGCTGTAGCGGGTGGGGGACATCGGACGGCGGCGGCGTAACTCATGGGACGCTGTTGTTCTTGAAGATCGGCAGCCGGGAACGCCTGCCTGATTTAGTCGCGAACCACTTCGGCGATTGACGCGACGGGTCTATCCACTGTCGGTGTCATAATTCTGTGAAGTTCTTCTCTGACGACCTCTCTGATCATTTCCCGCAAGGAGCCCTGATACTGTGGAGTCAATGCGGCGGCATTGATTGCGGTGCTGTTGGACAGTCGATCGTACTGCCTGCACCGTTGATGAAGAGCGCGCTCAATAGCCGCAGCCTCTTTGATAAAATCAGCGACGGTGACTGGAGGATTTCGCACAAGCCCCGCGAACAACTGCTCTTTTACACCTCGCATGAGGTAGCGCAGCTTTCTATCCTCGGTCATGTTCGGGTCGGCTCTACGAAAGAGACGGGCCATGTCTTCGGCAAACATTGTGACCGACTCATTGGGTTGTTGCACCCGTAGCTCCATCAATTGCTGGGCGCGGTCGCGTCGGTCGGCACTTGCAAATGTATCTGTGATTTTCTGCCGAAAGTCATTCCATGTCGTTAGGCCAGCTTCGCGGTTCTCGTACCAAGTACGGCCACTGTCGTCAAGGGCGAAATAGACGTAAGAGAGCTTCTGCTGCTCTGTCCACTGGTTAATCTGTGCGACGCGGTCATACTTGTCAAGCCAGTCTTCAATGTCTTCGAAGGCTGCACCGCGATAGCGATCGGGGACCAGCGGATGAAGAACGGTTACCTGTTGCGGGCTGGGAGACCCGCTGCTTTGGGGTGCTAGCGGTGCGCTGGTTTCGGCCATTGCCCGATGTGTGGATCTCCTGTGAGGTGGTTGAAGAGGGGAGAACTCCGGGGCAAGGCCTAGCAGTCGACGACTGAAGTGATGCACGGGTGTCGTAACTGGTGACAATGCGTCCGGGCTAGATGAACGACTCCCAGAAGGAGTCCGGGGCATCAGGCGCTGTCAATACCCAGCACCTCCACCAGTGTCGCGATACAACGCGAACAGAAGACAGGGAGACGTTCTTCAAGAACAGCACAGGACGACCTGTTCAAACAAAACAGAACAGACACACGTCTTCTTTCTCTAATAATCCCATTGACCCACTAGACGGAGTCCGCTAATGCCCCATCGTCGTCGTCGTCTGCCTGTAGAGCACGCGTGTCAATATATCGCAAGAACCGCTGCGACCGAGTATCATTTGGCAACGACAGCTGTGGTCTCTTCAAGCCACTCAAAGTTTACTTCAACTGTGTGCTGGAACCTGCAGCTATAGCAAGAACATCACTGTGCGGTCGTGTTAGCAACTGCTGCGACTGCGTAGACCTGGAACCATGAATAACGTCAACGACTTTCGGACTGCCAGATAGCTCCCACGGCAATATCAGCCACGTATCTGCAGCACATCGAGGTGGATTCCCGTATTGGCGCTGCGGGCGACTACATATAACCCAAGAACCGCTGCCACCGAGCATCATTTGGCGACGACAGCTGTGGTCTCTTCAAGCCACTTGAATTTTACTTCAACTGTGTGCTGGAACCTGCAGCTATAGCAAGAACATCACTGTGCGGTCGTGTTAGCAACTGCTGCGACTGCGTAGACCTGGAACCATGAATAACGTCAACGACTTTCGGACTGCCAGATAGCTCCCACGGCGATATCAGCCACGTATCTGCAGCACATCGAGGTGGATTCCCGTATTGGCGCTGCGGGCGACTACATATAACCCAAGAACCGCTGCCACCGAGCATCATTTGGCGACGACAGCTGTGGTCTCTTCAAGCCACTTGAATTTTACTTCAACTGTGTGCTGGAACCTGCAGCTATAGCAAGAACATCACTGTGCGGTCGTGTTAGCAACTGCTGCGACTGCGCAGACCTGGACGCATGAGTAAGGTCAACAACGTTCGGACTGCCAGATAGCTCCCACGGCGATATCTGCCACGTATCTGCAGCACATCGAGGTGGATTTCTGTATTGGCGCTGCGGGTGACTACATATAACCAAAGAGCCGCTGCGACCGAGCATCATTTGGCAACGCAGCTGTGGTCTCTTCAAGCCACTTAAATTTTACTTCATCTGTGTGCCTGCAGCTATAGCAAGAACATCACTGTGCGGTCGTGTTAGCAACTGCTGCGACTGCGCAGACCTGGACCCATGAGTAAAGTCAACGACTTTCGGACTGCCAGATAGCTCCCACGGCGATATCTGCCACGTATCTGCAGCACATCGAGGTGGATTCCCGTATTGGCGCTGCGGGTGACTACATATAACCAAAGAGCCGCTGCGACCGAGCATCATTTGGCAACGCAGCTGTGGTCTCTTCAAGCCACTTAAATTTTACTTCATCTGTGTGGACCTGCAGCTATAGCAAGAACATCACTGTGCGGTCGTGTTAGCAACTGCTGCGACTGCGCAGACCTGGACGCATGAGTAAGGTCAACAACGTTCGGACTGCCAGATAGCTCCCACGGCGATATCTGCCATGTATCTGCAGCACATCGAGGTGGATTTCTGTATTGGCGCTGCGGGTGACTACATATAACCAAAGAGCCGCTGCGACCGAGCATCATTTGGCAACGCAGCTGTGGTCTCTTCAAGCCACTTAAATTTTACTTCATCTGTGTGCTGGAACCTGCAGCTATAGCAAGAACATCACTGTGCGGTCGTGTTAGCAACTGCTGCGACTGCGCAGACCTGGACCCATGAGTAAAGTCAACGACGTTCGGACTGCCAGATAGCTCCCACGGCGATATCTGCCACGTATCTGCAGCACATCGAGGTGGATTCCTGTATTGGCGCTGCGGGTGACTACATATAACCAAAGAGCCGCTGCGACCGAGCATCATTTGGCAACGCAGCTGTGGTCTCTTCAAGCCACTTGAATTTTACTTCAACTGTGTGCTGGAACCTGCAGCTATAGCAAGAACATCACTGTGCGGTCGTGTTAGCAACTGCTGCGACTGCGCAGACCTGGACGCATGAGTAAGGTCAACAACGTTCGGACTGCCAGATAGCTCCCACGGCGATATCTGCCACGTATCTGCAGCACATCGAGGTGGATTTCTGTATTGGCGCTGCGGGCTGACTACATATAACCAAAGAGCCGCTGCGACCGAGCATCATTTGGCAACGCAGCTGTGGTCTCTTCAAGCCACTTGAATTTTACTTCAACTGTGTGCTGGAACCTGCAGCTATAGCAAGAACATCACTGTGCGGTCGTGTTAGCAACTGCTGCGACTGCGCAGACCTGGACGCATGAGTAAGTCAACAACGTTCGGACTGCCAGATAGCTCCCACGGCGATATCTGCCACGTATCTGCAGCACATCGAGGTGGATTTCTGTATTGGCGCTGCGGGTGACTACATATAACCAAAGAGCCGCTGCGACCGAGTATCATTTGGCAACGCAGCTGTGGTCTCTTCAAGCCACTTGAATTTTACTTCAACTGTGTGCTGGAACCTGCAGCTATAGCAAGAACATCACTGTGCGGTCGTGTTAGCAACTGCTGCGACTGCGCAGACCTGGACGCATGAGTAAGGTCAACAACGTTCGGACTGCCAGATAGCTCCCACGGCGATATCTGCCACGTATCTGCAGCACATCGAGGTGGATTCCCGTATTGGCGCTGCGGGTGACTACATATAACCAAAGAGCCGCTGCGACCGAGCATCATTTGGCAACGCAGCTGTGGTCTCTTCAAGCCACTTGAATTTTACTTCAACTGTGTGCTGGAACCTGCAGCTATAGCAAGAACATCACTGTGCGGTCGTGTTAGCAACTGCTGCGACTGCGCAGACCTGGACGCATGAGTAAAGTCAACAACGTTCGGACTGCCAGATAGCTCCCACGGCGATATCTGCCACGTATCTGCAGCACATCGAGGTGGATTTCTGTATTGGCGCTGCGGGTGACTACATATAACCCAAGAGCCGCTGCGACCGAGCATCATTTGGCAACGCAGCTGTGGTCTCTTCAAGCCACTTGAATTTTACTTCAACTGTGTGCTGGAACCTGCAGCTATAGCAAGAACATCACTGTGCGGTCGTGTTAGCAACTGCTGCGACTGCGCAGACCTGGACCCATGAGTAAAGTCAACGACTTTCGGACTGCCAGATAGCTCCCACGGCGATATCTGCCACTGTATCTGCAGCACATCGAGGTGGATTTCTGTATTGGCGCTGCGGGTGACTACATATAACCAAAGAGCCGCTGCGACCGAGCATCATTTGGCAACGCAGCTGTGGTCTCTTCAAGCCACTTGAATTTTACTTCAACTGTGTGCTGGAACCTGCAGCTATAGCAAGAACATCACTGTGCGGTCGTGTTAGCAACTGCTGCGACTGCGCAGACCTGGACGCATGAGTAAAGTCAACGACTTTCGGACTGCCAGATAGCTCCCACGGCGATATCTGCCACGTATCTGCAGCACATCGAGGTGGATTTCTGTATTGGCGCTGCGGGTGACTACATATAACCAAAGAGCCGCTGCGACCGAGCATCATTTGGCAACGCAGCTGTGGTCTCTTCAAGCCACTTGAATTTTACTTCAACTGTGTGCTGGAACCTGCAGCTATAGCAAGAACATCACTGTGCGGTCGTGTTAGCAACTGCTGCGACTGCGCAGACCTGGACGCATGAGTAAAGTCAACAACGTTCGGACTGCCAGATAGCTCCCACGGCGATATCTGCCACGTATCTGCAGCACATCGAGGTGGATTTCTGTATTGGCGCTGCGGGTGACTACATATAACCAAAGAGCCGCTGCGACCGAGCATCATTTGGCAACGCAGCTGTGGTCTCTTCAAGCCACTTGAATTTTACTTCAACTGTGTGCTGGAACCTGCAGCTATAGCAAGAACATCACTGTGCGGTCGTGTTAGCAACTGCTGCGACTGCGCAGACCTGGACGCATGAGTAAGGTCAACAACGCTCGGACTGCCAGATAGCTCCCACGGCGATATCTGCCACGTATCTGCAGCACATCGAGGTGGATTTCTGTATTGGCGCTGCGGGTGACTACATATAACCAAAGAGCCGCTGCGACCGAGCATCATTTGGCAACGCAGCTGTGGTCTCTTCAAGCCACTTGAATTTTACTTCAACTGTGTGCTGGAACCTGCAGCTATAGCAAGAACATCACTGTGCGGTCGTGTTAGCAACTGCTGCGACTGCGCAGACCTGGACGCATGAGTAAGGTCAACAACGTTCGGACTGCCAGATAGCTCCCACGGCGATATCTGCCACGTATCTGCAGCACATCGAGGTGGATTTCTGTATTGGCGCTGCGGGTGACTACATATAACCAAAGAGCCGCTGCGACCGAGCATCATTTGGCAACGCAGCTGTGGTCTCTTCAAGCCACTTGAATTTTACTTCAACTGTGTGCGAACCTGCAGC